>NW_006408587.1:10459873-10476943 GCF_000296735.1 Chrysochloris asiatica
TTTTTTTTTTTTTCTGAGACCAAGATAGTAATTTGGAGTCCTGGTGTGGCACTGCAGGATAGGTATTTGACTGATAACTATAAGGTCGGAGGTTCAAATCCATAAGCAGCTCTTTGGAAACCTTATACAGGGTCACTATGAGGTGGAACCGACTCCACGGCACCTAAGGAGAAGGTAGTAATTTGGGATTCAAACAACCATGACAACCCAGAGATGGTTGCTTACAAGACTTCACTTGCAAAAATTCCTTCAGAAGTCACCGATCTCTTTTGATGCTTAAAAAAAATAAATACCTAGTTGAACAGAGGGAATTATTTTTATTACTAGTGCTAAAGCAATTCCTTATAGAAACAACTGATAGATTTCAAACATCTTATCATTATAACGAGAACTGTGTTGAATAGCTTTGTGCCCATTCCTGAGTTTATGTTTATTTCCCTAAAATGGATTCTCATTGTTACAGACCGCAGGTATTGGGGTGCTGAGGACCAGTATCATGGACAAAAATTCCAGCACGTGGCCGTGCTCCGACGTGATGGCCAGAGACCCTGTGGGCCCAAGGCAGTAACCTCCGGACGTCCAGGGTCATTGGCTTTCACAAACTCACTGTGGGGCCAGCTCTGTATAATTCTCTTTAGTCCTATTAATTCACTCTATGCTTCGAACCCCTACAATTGTAGCTTCTGAGAAAAGGGTTTCTTAATGTGCCTCTCTCAATGTCTCCACTGTGTTAGCAGTGTGTAAGGTTCTAAGAACAAATCTCTCTGAGGAACAGACTCTGGCCACTGAGCTAGTATGTCCAAACTGTTCTTTATCAAATTATTCAGTTATGTTTGATATTAACTTAATACATGAACCCTTGTTACCTATGGACAAATACTAAAACAAAAAAACTGCTCCTAAAGCTGAGGCTGTAAAAAGCTCCAAAAAACAAGTTTCCTGGGAAGTTCCAAAAGCCAAGTTTCCCCAAGGCGTAGTCCAGGGTTTTGTCCTAAGAATAATAGGTGTCTGCCTGCTGGGATAGCCCCCAGGTGCAAAACCATTCAGCTAGGCGTCTTGTTTTCTCTTGTAATTCTCAGCCAGGCAGCCTACATAGCGGGACTCCTCCCAATCCTTTTCACCTTCCCCCATTTGAGATTAGGTGCTATAGGTATGTTAATTAGCCTGGAGAAACCGAGTTGCTGCCCTGGGAATCGAACCTGAAAAGTACCGTGTAATAATTTGCTTGAATTTCTGGAAAATTACGGATGTTAGATTATCAAGACAATTTGTAATGTATGTTTTAGAATTTGTACCTGTAAATCCTTGTGTCCTGTGTTGAACGATTAATCACATTTCACTTCTGTACCCCGTGCCCGCCTTCCTTTGTGTAAAGCTCCTCCCCGAAATAAAACGGAGGGCAGACCCAAGCCCGCATGCGTTATGACTGGCATGTGAGGTGTTACAGCTGGCAAGGCATGCGTTAAGGTTTGCAGGGCGGTGCTTTATGCCTGCAGGGGCTACGATGCCATTAGTCCAGGTTCTGCCGGCCAGTGTCGCATCCACTCTGGTTTCCGGGTGTCTTCTTGTCTCTCTTGCTGTGTCTTTGTGTGTATTCTTTATCTGGCGCTGTTGTCGCCAGATCTCCCAAATTCGTAAACTGAACCCCCATGTCGAGGCCGGTCCTCGACACTCATAATGTATTTAGATAATATTTTAAGGCTGTAGTAAAATATTGTCATTAGGACTTGGCATATTGGATCAAATTTCCATCACTGCATATTACGTTTTATCTTTTAAAAAATAATCTTTATATTTAATGCAGTTTTAGGTATACAGAAAAGCTGTGCAAGGAGGACAGAGGCTTTCTACATATACCCCCCCCGACACACACACACAGTTTCTCCTATTATATCTTTCATTAGTAATGTGCATTTTTATAATTGATCAACAAATATTGATACACTGTTATTAACTGAAAATATCAGTTCGAAACTACCAGCCGTTCTGCGGGAGAAAGATGAGGCTTTCTGCTCCCGTAAAGATTTACAGCCTCGGAAACCCTGTACAGGGTCGCTATGGGTCGGAACCGACTCGATGGCACTTAACAACAACATTATTAACTGAAGAGTCCTGGTGTGCCACTGTAGGATAAGCACTGGACTGCAAACCACAAGGTCAGTGGTTCAAACCCACCAGCTGCTTCTTGGAAATGGTATAGAAGGTTGTTATGAGTCGGAACCGATTAGATGGCACTTAGCAATTATTAACTGAAGTTCATAGTTTACATGAGGTTTACTCATGTTGTATCCCCCCCATGGGTTTCGACAAATGCATATTCTCATGTCTACACTATTCATGTGGAATAATAATCTCATTGCTCTTAAAATGTCCTTCCTGTACTTTACCTATTTATTGCTTCTGTAGGAGAAAGATGAGGCTTTCTGCTCTGGTAAAGATTTATAGCATAGGAAATTCTATTCTGGGCTGTTGTGAGTCAGAACCGACTAGATGGCTCCTAGATAGAATTCCACTGCACACCACCACCACCACCACCGCCACCTTATCCCTGGCAACCACTGATTTGTTGTTGTTGTTCTCTGTCTAGTTTTGCTTTTCCCAGGATATTATATAATAGGAACCAGAAAGTATATAGCTTTGTCAAACTAGATTGTTTCTCCTGTTGTTGTTAGTATTGTTGAGTCGGTTCCCACTCATAGTCACCCTGTGAAGGTTTTCCAAGGAGTTCCCGGTGGATTTGAACCACCCACCTTTCAGTAAGCAGTCCAGTGCTTATCCTACAGCATTTTATGAGGACTCCTTTCTCTTAGCAATATGCATTTGAGACTCCTCTACTTTTTTTTTTTTTACAGGTTCGTTGCTCATTTATTTTTATTACGGAATAACACTCCATTGTATGGATGTAAAGGAGTCTTGGTAACATAGTGAATTATGCATTGGGCTACTAACCACAAGGTCAGCAGTTCAAATCCACCAGCTGCTTCATGGGAGAAAGATGAGGCTCTTCGCTCCTGTAAAGATTTACAGCCTTGGAAGTCTTATACAGGGTCTTTGAGTCAGAACCAACATGACAACACACAGCAGCAGCAGCAGTATGGATGCACCACAGTGGTGTGGTGTTTTTTTTTTTAATTAAAGGTCACACATTCATACACTATTCTGGGAGGTGAACCCTGGGATTTTTCTAATTCATTTTCCTCTATAGATCTCTCTAGCAGTCAGTCAATCAATTTATTCATCTACCTATCTATGAATGATAGAACCTAAAAGGACTATGTAAATATTTTGATTTATAAATAGGATTTTTTAAATATATATTTTACATTTAAATAGTTAGAGTAAAATATTTCTACTTTTCCTTACCTCCAGCCTAGGTACTGACACCTATGAGTCAGTACCAACTCGATGGCATCTAACACCAACACCAACACCAACACCAACACCAATACCATTTTATTCTGTTACTAGAAAATCCCCAGGAAGTTATTTGAATGTTTCAGAATAAGACCACACGATAGAATTCTCAATTTGAAATACTTTGGCTTCTACTATCCTAAAATGAAGTGAGGGAAAAATAGCCACAACCAATTTCTTTGTATGTGATCCTTCTCAAGATACTATCAAGGAACTAAAACATATTTTCCATAAAGATCAAAGATGTGGCTCTAGTTTTCCATGATCTGTTGACAGCTCAAAGAAACTTGTTTTGTTTTGGTTTTCGAGTCATGAATCAATTTAGCACCTGTTTTTATAAACCTCTTCATTCCCCAAGGTTGTGACTACAAAATAATCATGTAATTGATATAAGCTAAGTAATAAATGCTCAAGTAACATTTGTGTGCATTGCAAATGTGGTTTGGGATTCACAAAAACAAATCATTTAACTAAACCATCTGGTTTAAAGCACTGGGATGAATATTCTATTAGTTAGGATTATATTAGCTTTGTTATTATTGTTGTGTGTAACCAAGTAAGTTCCAACTCATAGCAACCATGTAGCAACCTAAGGATGTGATCAGAAATTTGGGATTCCCTAGGTATATGTTCCTGAGTTCTACACATTTCAAAGATCCCATTATTTCTGCATTCAGAACAACAAAACAAAAACTTCACAAGCCACACATCTCTTGGAGTATTTGTTAATATGTCTGTATTTGAAGGTGTTACACATAAATAATGGCTGGAGTTAGAATATGTCAAAAATGTCTTAGAAATTTAAACTTTCCCAAAGAGTTTGTTTACTTTGCTATTGCATAAATGGTATTCTTGTTGTTGTTGTTTAGTGCTGTCAAGTTGGTTCTGACTCACAGTGACGCTACCAGAGCGTATTATAGACAGAAGAAATGATAATGCTAACAAAGGTCGAAGGAAGACAGTAGGAGTAATCAAAGTCCAGTGGGCTGGTAATAGAATATGAAGAAAGGAAGGGGATAGAGGAGATATGCTATCATGATGTTTTAATGGACAGTAGAGCCAGCTACCAGCTGTTCCACAGGAGACAGATGAGGCGTTCTGCTCCTGTAAAGATTTACAGCCACGGAAACCCTGTACAGGGTCACTATGAGTCTGAACCGACTCGACCACACTTAACACCAACAACAAAAGAGCCAATGAATACACTTTGGGACACACAGAATATTGTCTGATATAGTACTAGGTTGGGAGGAAATCAAGATATAAGTGGTTGCAATAATGGACTCAAGCGTTCATTATTTAGGAACATCCCAGACTCAGGGAGACTTGTTGACATTGGTCAGATGAATCTCTCTGTGAGTGGGTCTTATCTACAGTGACCACGCCCCACACCTTCCCTCTTCCTTTAGTGAGGGAAAGTAAACAGATATCCAGGAAAGCCAGAAAGTGGAGGCAGCTTCAAAGTCATAGGTTATTTGGGGCTATCTGCAAGGCTACGCTGTCCAGGGTTTTACTTTTCTTCAGTTTCAGTTTGAACTTGATTATTTGCAATTGGTGGTCTGTGCCACAGTTGGTTCCAGGCCTTGTTTTGGCAGATGAATTTGAACTTCTCAAGCATCTCTTCTTGAAAATAAAGTTAATTTGATTCCTGTGTAATCTATCTGGTGACGACTATGTGTATAGTTGCTGTTTATGTTATTGAATAAAAGGTATTTTCAAGAAATAAGCCATTGGTCATGCAAAATTCTATCATACAATCTCCAGCATCATTTCTATATTCTATGTATTTCTATATATCAATCACTAAGGCTATATTTTCCAGCTATAGAACTCTGCTCTTTGTTCCCAACTGCATTCCATTCAGGAGTAATTATCAATTCATTTTGATTGCATGTTTCATATATTTCAGACTAAAGAAGTTCATAGATATCTTCAATTTTATTATTGGTTTCCATGATTGGTGTGCAAATTTAAATAATAGACTTCCTTGTTGGTATATGGAAAGTATCCTATCACAGACAGCATTGTACTTCTAGATAGCTCTTGTAAAAGCTCTTTTTAATAATGGCTATGACATCATTCCTCTTTAATTTGTCATTCTCTGTACAGTAAACCATACAATTTTCTAATTCAAAATGGCCATTTCTAGTCCATTACAGCTCACTAATGGCTATTATATGTATCTTTATGCATTCCATTTCATTTGTGCTGACATTCAATTTTTCTAGATTCACATTACATATAACACCTCCTGATTATGAATGGGTATTTGCAGCTGTTTCTCATTTTGATTTGTACCCCAGCAGCAGATGAAGGTGTCGAAAGCTTTACTCCAGCCACATTATTAAGACCGACTCTACTTTGAGGAGGCAACTCTTTCTCACTAGTATTTTGAGTCCCTTCCAATCTCAAAGGCTCACCTTCTGGAACTATGTCAGGCAATGTTGTGTTGATACTCATAAGGTTTTCAGTAGCTAACATTCAGAAGTGGTCTGTTTCTACTTCTTTCTAGTTTGTCTTAGTCTGAAAGCTCCATTGAAATGTGTTCGTAATGGGTGATCCTGCTGATATTTAAAATACTGGTGGCATAACTTTCAGTATTGCAGGGGTCAGTTGCATGAACGGGTTCCTGGAGGCAGACTGAGGATTAAAGTGACAGGAGACTCAAGGTGATCAGTTGAGAGTGCTTTATTATTCTACATTACAAACTTATATACTATTTCTATGAAAAGACGCAAAGAACTGATCATACATCTTTAGTTAAATGGTTCACAAGACCTTTAGCTAAATCACAATACAATTGACATCATACAACAAGAATGGTATGTGGAAAGACAATACACACAATGATTGGTTTCATTGAAAGGGAACACAATTTCCAGGATAATCATAAAGATAAAGATCAGGAACTATGGGCTACGGGAGTCACATAACTAAGGTAATTTTCTTAACTAACTTGTTTTTCTACTATACATGTCCATTTGGTCTTGGCTCATTGCCGATGGCTAGCAAGGTCTTCCTTGGTTTAGAGAGCTACTGTCGGGTGGGCTTCACACACTTCCCTTAAATCCTACACAGTATCATAACAACAAACAAATCATCACAACACAATAACCTGACAGATGAGTATTTCAAACAATGGAATATTATATAAAGAATTGGTTACACAGGTGATAATAAAGCTGAGAAATCAATAAGGAGACGGTAGCAAGAAGGGGCAGAGAAAGGAAGAAATTGAAATAGAGAAAACAAGCTCTGGTAGTATAGTGGTTACGAATCGGTCTGCTAACTGCAAGGTTAGATCAAAACTACCAATTGTTCCACTGGAGAAAGATGAGGCTTTCTGTTCCCGAAAAGATTTGCAGCCTCGGAAACCCTGTACAGGGTCACTATGAGTAGTAACCAACTCCATGGTACTTAACAACTGAGCTCTGAATGTTATTTTTAAATGGCACTATTTTACTTCTGTGAAAAACAACCTTTTTATTTTCTTTTTCCCATTCCCACAATACTTTGTTATTGCCTTTTGACTTTACCTTCTCTAGGTGAGGTAGTTCAAACATTTTCCACTTCCTTCCTGAAAGTAATTTCCTGAGATAATTTTGGTTTTCAGTGCCTGCCTCCACTGGATTATTTCTAACCTAGTTATTTCTTATCTGAGTTATTTATAACTGATTTTTTGTTTTATTTTTAATTTTTGACTGTGGCATTTGAATAAGATCCTTTCCTTGCTTAAATCTTACAAAACAAAAAGGTACAGCTTTTAGAAATGTAGTACTTTTCACATCATAAGTGATGAAATAAGTAATAAGTATACATTTTTTGGAGGAGGGTGACACTTTAATAAGCCATTTGATTTGATAAAATTATGACTTGTGTCTTAGTCATAACTTAAAAAGATAGGTTGAAAAAGTAACTAACTCTTCTCTGCCACAAAAAGAAAAGAAAAATGTTATTAGCTTGAAGCACTGTTCTGATGTGACTGATTTGGAGCCTTCAGTTAAGCAGTGTAATTCTTGGCAAGGAAACGTAATCACATGGCCAAAGACTAGAACCCCAGAAGATGGCTAGTGAAGGGTTTTGTGTGACCAAAGATGGTCAATGAACTTCCAAACCAATGGGGCTGAGCATCTCGTTTTAAGTAGTTTCCTATTTAATGCTTTGATATTTTTCCATCATCTTCAAACCTTCAGTCAAGTCTGTTTTGCCGAGAGTACTGGTTCTGCGGTTGGTCATGTAACTATTTGGGTAAAGCAGTTAAAGGCGTGGCAAGCACTACATGCAAGAGTAGTGAAAAGGTGGGCAAGGGCTAGAGAGCATTGGAAGTGACGATGGTGACCAATGGCATTAAGAAGATAGTCATTCTGAGAGGACGCAGGACATTTGCACGTATTCATGAGAACTCGTGTTATTTTATCTCAATATTCAATGTAGCAGTGATTCCCCTAAGGGTGGAATACTGAGATATATTTAGGCAACTATAGTTTTTAATGGAGCACTGGTAGTGTAGTGGTTACGAATCGGGCTGCTAACCTTAAGGTCAGCAGTTCGAAACTACCAGCTGTTCTATGGGAGAAAGATGAGGCTTTCTGCTCCTGTAAAGATCTGCAGCCTCAGAGACCCTGTGCAAGTTCACTATGAATTGAAACTGACCCCACGGTACTTAACAACAACAACAATAGTTTTTAATACATTTTCATATTTACATAATTTTACTTTAAATTAAAGGATGGAGAGGATAAACAGAAACGTTAGTATTCTATTTCTTAATATATTCCTATATTTGTATCTACATTTATATCATCTAGAGTCCTGGTGTGCCACTGTAGGATAAGTGCTCTACCTTAAGGTCTGTTTGAACCACAAGGTTGGCAGTTCAAACTTATATGTGAGCACTTGAGTCAGAACCGACTTGGCTATGAATTGGAACCAGTTTGACAGCACTTAATAACATATATCATTACTTTATTTTATCATTATCTTCTCAAAATGTAAATAAGATAATTTTATGCCAATTAATTTTGGTAATTAGGGGAATTCTTTAGAAATGCCAAAATATGGTGGTGGTGGTGGTGGTTACATGCTGTGGAGTTGGTTCCAACTCATAGCGACGTTGTATAGGGTTTCCAAGTAAATCTTTACTGGAGCAGAAAGCCTCATCTTTCTCCTGCAGAGTGACTGCTTGATTTCCACTACGCCTACCAGAGCTCCTTCCACAATATGAAGTGGGATGGAATTACAAAGTAGCCTGTAGAGTAACCATGGGAAATCTGAACAATTTTCTATCTCCTGGGTTTTCTTTTTTTAAAAGTATTTTGATATATAGATGCATAAGAGGTAATGTGGTGGTTCAACAACATGAAAAACATTATCAATGTCATAGAATTATACAGGAGGAATGTATGTAAAGAATGAGAAAATGAATCCTAGATTTCTATTGCATAATTTCAAACTTTCTGAATTTGTTGTGAATTTTAAAATGCCACTCAGATTCACAGTGTTGTTGCTAAGAGCCATGGAGTCGGTTCCAACTCATGGCAACTCTGTATAAGGAGTGACTGGTAGGTTTGGAGCACAGATCGTGTGGTTGGCAGTCCAGTGCTAAACCTACAGTGCCTCAGCAGGACTCCCACATTCACATGTAACTGTTGCTGATGCCATTGATTCTGACTCATAGTGACCTTGTATAGGGTTTCCAAAGTTGTAAATCTTTGCAGGAGCAGAAAGCCCAGGTTTTAGAGGCAAAGGCAGCGGTTTTTAGATTATTTACACAATAAAGCTCTCTCTTCACTCACTAATTTAACAAATATAAATCAAATGCCCTACTATGTGTAAAATTCTTATAGCAATGGCTGGAACTTTGTAGGATGCTGTTATTGTTACTATTATTATTATCCAATATCTGATGTAGCTAAATGAGCTTCTTCTACAATTTCATCAATAAAGATGGATGAGCAAGCATCTGGACAAAGCCATTAGAAAAATTTTGGACTCAGGAAGCCAGTTCCTAAAACTCCTGATAGATTATTTGAAGTAGAGTAGTAGGTCTAAGGTAATTAAGTCTTTAGGGCATTATTTTCAAAGTTTCCAACAGTTTCACACATCTTTCCCCTGAAGCAATTTAAAGTTATGGCTTAGAATATTGCAGAAGTCCCCGAGAGCAAAAAAAAAATATTTAAATTGCCTCTCTGAGCCTGTAAAAGATTCTTTAGAGAATTTCCTGGGCCTTCACAATGGAGCAATGTTTCCACCCAGGCTTCAAGGGCAAATGGAATCTGCCATATTCTCAAACTTAACTGCCCAGTGTTCATTCTCCTCTTACTTCTGAACTAACAGAACCAAAAGATTCCCTTTTAAATCAGACTTGGCTGTTATGTACGAAAGGTTTTAAACCAGTTTTGAAATGCTACCTCAGCTATCAATGTGATCTGGCAATAAAGCCTGTAACATCATGGCTCCCAATTTTAACCAGATTTTTAGAAATTCGTCAGTCTAGCAAAAATGATTGTAGAAGAGGCTGCAAATAGAAGATCAAGGCAAGGAAAAAAAAAAAAAAGCTGGTGGTTATAACCTAGGATGCAAAGAAACCTTTCATTTAGAGGTAATTTATGAAAGCATGCTAAGGGGAGTCAGTTTTGGGGAACTGAGTTGAAATAAGGCATGGATTTTAGGGATGTGATATTCATATTGGAAAGAATCCATAGGGAATATAAATTTAAAAATCAAAGCATAAAATCTTGCATATAGAAAGAAAATCCAGGGGAAAAAAAAAAAAAGAAAAATGTTAGCCAAAGAATAGTTTCAAATATAAAACAATTTTAACACCCATAAAAGATGCATATTTAAATTTAGAATTTATCTAGCTGGGAATAATGATGCATTTGGTCAAAATATGTCTTCCTAGACTTTGGTACATTGTTGTTGTTGTTATGTGCCGTGGAGTCGGTTCTGACTCATATTGACCCGGTACAGGGTTTCCTAGGCTGTAAATCTTTACGGGAGCAGAAAGCCTCATCTTTCTCCTGCTGAACCGCTGGTAGTTTCAAACTGCTGACTGTGAGATTAGCAGCCCGATTTGTAACCACTACGCTACCAGAGCTCCATTACGAGTGCCTATATTGGGCTACTAATCACAAGGTTGGTAGTTCAAAACCGTAAGTTGCACCTAGGGAGAAAGACGAGGCTGCCAGCTCTGTAAAGATGTACAGTTTAGTAAGTGCTATCTAAGGTCACCATGAGTCGGCATTGAGTTGATGGCTAACGGTTTCCTTTAGTTTTATGTCTAATGGTATCATTTATATCTAATGGTATCAATTTATATCTAATGGTATCACCAGTGAAATTGCTGAATAACAGGCAGAAGCATCTACACTTTTGTTCCAGATTTTAAAAGCAAGCTGGTGTCATCAAATTTCTGATTCAGAATTTACCTCATAGCACCAATTTGGTTCTTTTTTGGTCAAATTTAACCAATGATTGCCCAGTAGTATGAATAGGCAATTTCCTATTGGTACTGCCCTGGAGCCTCTAATTGAGGATCTCTTTGAGAAACTCTATTACTTATTTGTTAATACTTCTTTGGGTTCATGAAAAAAGGAAACCGGAGAAATGAGTTGTTAATTAACTAGAAGTGCCATAATTATGATTGTATGGGTATTTGGGGGGCTGTTTTTATATTCATGAGTTTTTTCCTATTGGTAATGCATTTCTATGTTGACTTTAGATATAATATTGACATAATATTTGTGAAACACACACATATATTTATTAAATTATTAAAAAATTTAAATGGATTAAATGAAATAGATTTTCTTTAAAAATTTTTGTGAGTTTCTTGTTTTACCTTCACTAGGTCTTTGATGCAGTGGCATAACATTATCACTACCAAAGGACTAAATCTGATATAATGTACAGTTGTGTCATATCATTGTTGTTGTTATTGCTCTTAAATGCTCTCGAGTCTATTCCTATCCATAGCAACCCTGTATAGTATTTTCAAGGAGCAGTTGGTGAGCCTGAACCACTGACCTTGAGGTTCAAACTGACTTTGCAGTGCAGCACATTAGCCCACAGTGCCACACCATGAATCTGTGCCATATCATAGATGTGATTTTTTTTAAAAAAAAATGTGAGTTGGACTGGATAAGGAGAAATCTGATGTCTGAGCAGGTGAAATTTAAAGGATATTTTTATAGCAGAGTGATATTGGGATCAGCAACATAAAAGAACTTGAGTGAAGGAAAAACTCAATCAATCAATTTAGATGAAGGAAGCAAAAGTCGTGTTATTATATAACACTACACACACTACCTTTTTAATCCTCCCAAGAACTCCAGATGAAGAAACTAAAATGCTCATGGTCACATTATAAGTAACTAGAAAAGTTTGAATTTAACTCATGTTCTTTCTACTAGACAAAGAAGCTTTGACTCAGTGCATGGTGCCCTTACTTAGAACAATGGTTCACACAGTGAGACTGATGCTTCATGGTCTCATTAACCAGGTGATGGGGAGGTGGGTGCTTTATTTATCATTTATCATTAAGAAAGTGAATCAGGAACTCAGAGCAATATACTTTTAGAATATAAAATAATCCCAAAGAAAAATTGGTAGAACTAATGGAAATAAAGACAAAATAGGAGAGAATAGAATGTATCCTTATGGCTAAAGGCAGATCTGGGTGGGTAGAAGCTGGTTAAAGGGGCCCTTGGATGAAATTCAGACCTTAAAGATGTGCGTAGGAGCAATGGCTTATATATTAAGTGTCTGTTTACTTTAAAAAATTCTTTTTTGTTTTGTGAGTGAATTAAAGAACTTCTAATGGATTCTCTGGCTGTTTCCTGTGCCTATGAGCAAGACTATTTCGGGATATGCCTGTGTATGTGTTGGAGAAAGGATGTTCCTGAAAGAAGATTATAAGGGATGACTTGAAATGTTCTAATGTGAGATCTTTGGGGACAAAAGTCTCAGTTCCTCATTCTGGGTAATGATGGTGGTGGTGGTTGTGTACCACCAAGTCGGTTCTGATTTATAGTGACCCTTTATAGGGTTTCTGAGGCTGTAAATATCTAAGGGAGCAGAAAGTCTCATCTTTCTCCCATGGAGTGACTGGTAGATTTGAACTATTGACTTTGTGGTTGTCAATGCAGTGTAATCCACTGCTCTACCAAGGCTCCTTATTCATTAGTGATGGTGGTGTGCCTTGTAATTGATTCTGACTCATAGTGACCTTGTATAGGGTTTTTAAGGTTGTAAATCTTTATGGGAGCAGAAAGCTTCATTTATCCTTCGGAGCATTTGGTGAACTCGAAGTGCTGACCTGCAGTTAGCAGCCCAATGCATAACCCAATAGACTACCAGGGTTTGTGAGTGATGTTGTTGTTGTTGTTAAGTGCCTTTGAGTCATTTCCAACTCATAGCAACCCTATATAAGGTTTCCAAGGAGCGGCTGATGAATTTGAACCATTGACCTTGCTGTGTAAACTGACCTTGATGTCAGTGCATTGTCCCACAGTGCCACAATAGTGGATATTTCCTAAGTAATCACCCAAGTTGAGAAGTATTATAGAACTACCTTGTTGGGAAATGGTTTTAGTTGCAGGTTTTCTTTGGATTTCCCTTTAATTGGGCTTAAGTAGCAAGCTACTGAAATGGTAATGAAAAAGTATTTGCTTTAAGACAATGAAAAGAGCTGCTACAGACTGTGAAAATATATGCAAAGTAAGTATGCAACAAAAGATTCTACCAAGAACAAATATGTTGTTGTTGTTGTTAAGTGCCTTCGAGTCGGTTCCGACCCATAGCGACCCTGTACAGGGTTTCCGAGGGTGTAAATCCTTACAGGAGTAGAAAGCCTCATCTTTCTCCCGCGGAGCAGCTGGTAGTTTCAAACTGCTGACCTTAAGGTTCGCAGCCCGATTCGTAACCACTACGCTACCAGAGCTCACAATAAGAAAACAAACAACACATTTTAAAATGGGCATAAAACATGAATACTTTTTTTTTTTAAACTTAAAACACTTAATTCAAGAAAATATGTTGTTGTTGTTGTTGTTAAGTATCCAGGATTTAGTTCTGACTTATAGCAATCATGTATAGGGTTTCAGAGGCACTACTGTGATTCGCAGTCCAGTATTTAACCTACAGTGCCAAAGAAAACATGAGAATGGCAAAACAAACCAATAACATGTAATTTTGTTCAGTATCATTAGCCTTGATGAAAATACAAAAATATGATGAAATGTTAGTAGTTCGAATCAACTTCATGGAAGGAAGAGAGACTCTGCTCCCATAAGGATTTACGACCTTGGAAACCCTCTACAGGGTTGCTATGAATTAGAACCAGCTTGGTGGCACACAACCACCACCATCACCACTAGAATGAGTTTAAAAATTGTACAATATAATATTCTGACAAGAATGCAAAGCAACTAGAACTCTCATAGATTACCGGTTAAATAGAAAAATAATACAACCACTACGGATACTATTTGGCAGCTTCCCACAAACATAACATGCATTTCTTCTGTGAACCACTATCCCTGTTGTTAGGTGCGGTTGAGTCAGTTCCGACTCGTAGTGAACCTATGCACAGCAGAATGAAGTACTGCCTGGTCCACTGCCATCCTCAAACTTGTTACACTTGAAACCATCGTGACTTGCACTGTGCCAATCCTTCTTGTTGGGCGTCTTCCTCTTTTTCACTCACCGTTTATTTGACCAAATATGTTGCCCTTCTGCAGGGACTGGTCCCACATGATTATACGTAGGAAGTATGAGAGATAAAGTCTTGCTTGAAGGATCATTCTGGTTATACTTCTTCAAAGAAAGATTTGTTTGTTTTTGTACTTTCAATATTCATATTTAACACCACAACTCAGATGTATCAACATTCTTTGTTATTCATTGTCCAATTTCTCTATGCAAATGAGGTTTTGAAAACACCATGGTTTGGATCAGGCACTCTTTAGTCCTTAAACTGATCGATATCTTTGCTCTTGAACACTTTAAAAAGGTCTTATGCAGCAGGTTGACCTAACGCAATACGTCATTTGATTTCTTGACTGCTATTTCCTTAAGTGTTGATGGTGGGTCATATCGGAATGAAATCGTTGACAACTTCAGTCTTTTCTCCATTTATCATGATATTGTTTATTGGTCCAGTTTTGAGGATTTTTGTTTTCTTGACATTCAGATGCAGCTCATACTGAAGACTGTAGTCTTTGATGTTCATCAGTAAGTATTTATCTCCTCTTCACTAGCAGTAAGCAAGATTGTGTCCTCTGAATATTGCAGGTTGTTAATGAGTCTTCCTCCAATCCTGATGCTACATTCTTCTTCATATAATCCAGCTTCTCAGATAATTTGCTCAGCATACAGACTTATTAAGTATGGTGAAAGGATATAACACTGGTTACACCTTTTTTATTTTAACCTATTCATTATCCCTTTGTTTTGTTTGAATGACTGCCTCTTGGTCTGTTTAAATGTTTCTCATAAACACAATTCACCAGCTGCTCCTTAGAAACTCTATACAGGGTCATTATGAGTCAGAACCAATTTGACGGTACTTAACTACAACAACAATATGAGCATGGTTGAGTGTTCTGGAATACCTATTCTCCCCAATATTATTCATAGCTTGTCAATGATCCACACTGTTCAAAGTCTTTGCATAGTCAATAAAGCACAAGTAAACATCTTTCTTGTATTCTCTGTATTCAGCCAAGCTCCATCTGATGTCAGCAATGATATCCTTCATTTATGTCCTCTTCTAAATCTGTCTTGAATTTCTGAGAGTTTTCTGTTGATGTACTATTGCAGTTATTTTAAAATTATCTTCAAAAAATTTTTACTTGCATGAATATTAATGGTATAGTTTGATGATTTTTGCATTCTGTTGGGTCTGCTCTCTTTAGAGCAGACACACATATGGATGTCTTCCAATTAGTTGTCCAGGTAGCTGTCTTCCAAATTTATTGGCATAGATGAGTGACAATCTCCAGGGCTGCATTATCTTGTTGAGTAATTTCAATTTGCAATCTGTCAATTCCTGGAGCCTTGTTTTTGCCTATGCCTTCAATGCACTTTGAATTTCATCCCTCAGTACCATTAATTCTTAGTCATAGTGTATCTCTTGAATGACTGAACATCAACTATTTCTTCTTGTTACAGTGACTTTGTATATTCCTTCCATCTTCTTTTGGTGCTTTCTGCATCATTCAATATTTTAGCTATTGAATCCTTCAATATCGCAAGTTGAGTCTTGCATATTTTCTTCCATCTTTCAGCTTGAGAAATGCTGAGAAAGTTCTTCCCTTTTAGTTTTCTAACTCCAGGTCTTTTCACATTTCATTAAAATATTTGACTTAGTCTTCTCAAGATGTCCTTTGAAATTTTCTGTTCAGTTCTTTCACTTTTTCATTTTCTCCATTCTCCTTAGCATCTCGACGCTGGATAGTAAGTTTCAGAGTCTCTTCTGACACCCATTTTGGTCTTTTTTTCTTTCCTTTTTTTTTTTTTTTTAAATGACCTTTTGCTTTCTTCCTGTATGATGCTCTTGATGCCATCACACAGCTCTTCTTGTCTTCAGTCATTAGTATCTAATGTGCCAAATCTCTTCTTGAGATGATCTGTACACTCAGGTGGGATAAGTTCAAGATCATATTTAGATTCTCATAGGCTTGTTTTAATTTTCATCAGCTTCAACCTGAACTTGCACATGAGCAATTGATGATCTGTTTTCCAGTTGACCCTGACCTTGTTTTGTTAATTTGGAGCTTGTCCACCATCTCTTTCCACTGATGTAGTTAACTTGATTCCTGTGTATTCCATCTGGTGAGTTTCCTGTATATAATCACCTTTTCTGTTGTTAAAAAATGTATTTGCAATGAATAAGTCATTGGTCTTGCAAAATTCTGTTATAGACTCTCCAACTTCATTTATATCATAATACAGGCCATATTTTCCAACTACTTCCTCTTCCTCTTTGTTTCCAACATTTGCATTCCAATCACAAGTAATGATCAATATATCTTGATTACATATTTCATCAAGTTCAGACTGAAGAAGCTGGTAGAATTTTTCAATTTCATTATCACTAACTTTAGTGGTTTGTTGGCAAATTTAAATAGTAGTGGTATTAAATTGTCTTTTGTGTAAATGTATAGATGTTGTCCTAAAACAGACAATGTTGCACTTCAAGATAGATCTTGAAGTGTTCTTTATATAGTGAATGCTATGCCACTCCTTTTGAATTTGTCCTTTTTGTCTTAGTAAACCATTTGATTGTCAGATTCAAAATGATCAGTACCAGTCACTTTCAGCTCACTAGTGTCTAGGATATTTATCTGTATGCATGCCATTTTATTTTTGATAACTTCTAATTCTATGCCAAGAAATTTGGAAGACAACTATCTGGCCAACTGATTGAAGGAGATCTGTATTTGTGCCCATTCCAAAGAGAGATGACCCAATCGGAATGTGGAAAACATTGGATATCCCATGCGAGTAAAGTTTTACTAAAGGTAATACAGAAACTACTGCAAGCATACATTGACAGAGAACTTCCAGAGGTTCAAGCAGGATTCAGAAGAGGCCTTGGAATGAGGGATGTCATTGCTGGTGTCAAATGCATCTTGGCTGAAAGCAGAGAAT
>NW_006408587.1:10487449-10490655 GCF_000296735.1 Chrysochloris asiatica
GAAGGATGTCATGCTGGGTAAGGTGGAGGGTCAGAGAAAAAGAGGAAGACCCCTAACGAGATGGATTGGCCAGGTGGCATCATTAATGGCATCAAGTGTGGCAGCTGTAGTGAGGTTGGCCCAGGATCGGACACTGTTTCGTTCTGCTGTGCATGGGGTCGCTATGAGTCAGGTCTGACTCGATGGCACCTGACAACAACAACATTGCACCCAGTCCAGAATCTGGAATATAGAATAAGATTTAGTATATATTTTAAATACATGAATGGAAAACATTATGGAAAGAAGTGTAACAGGAAGGAAACATAATCATTATGGATTCAATTACAACCTTCAAAAAGAACGTGAACTTGTTGAAGTCCTAACTATGGATATGACCTTGTTTGGAAGCAGGATCTTTCTTTGAAAATGTTATCAGTTATGTTAATGAGTTCATGCTGGAGGTGGTGGGTCCTAACCCTTCTGAATGGTGTCAAATAAAATGGGAGAACATACACACAACAAGTCACATAGGAGAAAGGTACTGTGTGAAGATACATCTACCAGTCAAGGAATTCTAAGAAGAGCAGCAAAAGACATAGAAGGATCTTCTTCTAGAGCTGACCCAGAGATTATGGCCCTATCAATGCCCCAAATTTGTACTCCCAGTCTCCAGAACTGAGACAATGCATTCTTGTTCTTTAAAGCAGCCTACTTTTTGGCTTTGTTACAACACCCATAGAAAACTAAGACAATACTTCTGTATTTCATTAAAATTTCAATCAAGTTAAAAGTTAAAAGTAGGGATACTGTGACGGTGCCATAATGATGTGGTGGTTTCCTTTTTCCTCCAACAAATTATTACATCTTTTAAAGATATATTTCTATGTCTACACAATTTCTAATCACTTGAGATCATATTACATTTTTTGGTTGCTGGACTTCTAAAATGGACTCTTAAAGTAAAAATGTGAAAATATATTGGCTACCTGCCAACTCATATATATTAATTCACTAAAATCCTGTACCTTAATCAAGAGGCAGTCACTTGAACAGAAAAAAAGGGAAACCATTGCTGTATGATTTCACCATACTTATTCAAGGACTTCATTCTTCTTGGATCAACTATCAACACTCATGGAAGCAGCAGTCAAGAAATCAAATGACATATTGCATTAGGCAAATTTGCTGCAAAAGACCTTTTTAAAGTGTTGAAGAGCAAAGATGTCAGCTTGAAGTGGACAGTGAATAAGGAAGACCATAGAAGAATTGATGCCTTTGAGTTATAGTGTTGGAGGAGCAAATTGAAAGTGCCTTGGGCTTCCAAAAGGAAGAAGTGCAACCAGAGTGCTCCCTGAAGGCCAGGATGACTAAACTTCATCTCTCATACTTTGGACATATTGCCAGGAGGGACCAGTCACTAGAGAAGGATATCATGTTTGGTAAGGTGGAGGGTCAGAGGAAAAGAGGAAGTCCACAGCATGAAGGATTGGCAAAGTGGCAGGATCAGTGGGCTCAAGTGTTGCACCAATAGTGAGGTTGGCCCAAATTTGGGCAGTGTTTTGTTCTGCTGTGCATAAGGTCACTGTGAATTGGTACCGACTCAATGGCACCTAACAACAACATCAACTTATTCAAACTATATCCTGAGAAAATAATCTGAGAAACTGGATTGTATGAGGAATAGCCTGGCATCAGTATTGGAGGAAGACTCAAAAACAACCTGTGATATGCAAATGATGCAACCTTGCTTGCTGAAAGCAAAGAGGACAGAAAATACTTACTGATTAAGATCAAAGACCACAGCTTCAGTATGAATTGCACCTCAATGTAAAGAAGACCAAAATATTCACAACTGGACCAATAAATAACATCATAATAAATGGAAACAAGATTGAAGTTGTTAAAGACTTCATTTTGCTTGAATCTACAATCAACCCTCATGGAAACAGCACTCAAGAAAACAAATGACGCATTGCATTAGGAAAATCTACTGCACAAGACCTCTTTAAAGTGTTCAAGAACAAAGATATCAATGTGAGACTGAGGTGGCTCTGACCCAAGTCATGGTGTTTTCAATTACCTCAAATGCATGTGAAAGTTGGACAATAAATAAAGATCATAGAAGAATTGATGCATTGGAGGTATGGCGTTGAAGAAGAATATTGAAAGTATAATGAACTACCAGAAGAACAAACAAGTCTGTTTTGGAAGAAGTACAGCCAGATGCTTCTTAGAAATCAGGATGACCAGACTTCGTCTCTCATATTTAGGACATACTATCAGAAGGGACCAGTGCATGGAGAAGAACATCATGCTAAGTAAAATGGAGGGTCAGCCTAATAGAGGAAGACCCTCAAGGAGATGGCTTTGTACAATGACAGCAGCAATGGACTGAAGCAAAACAACAGTTGTGAGGATGGCACAGAACCTGACAGTGTTTTGTTCTGTTGTGAATAGTTCACTATGAGCCTGAACTGACTCAAGGACACCTAATAATAACAGCCTCTTAAATGAGGTTGCAAAGTTTACAGAAGTTAACATATACAATGCAAACCTCCCTGCATGCCAGTGATAGAAAAGCATGCACGCCTGGGTTTCTCTTTTTACTACAGCACATTGCTTTCATAGCTTTGCAGTTACTATACACAACACTATTACCTTTCAGCAGAACATCTAAAACACACAAAAAAAGTTATTACCTCCATCTTCACAAATATTCTGAAAATCACTTTTAAAAGGGAAGTACATTTAATTCCTGAAGGAGCTCTGGTAGCGTAGTGGTTACGAATCGGGCTGTGAATCGCAATATCAGCAGTTTGAAACTACCAGCTGTTCTGCGGGAGAAAGATGAGGCTTTCTGCTCCCTCAGAAACCCTGTACAGGGTCATTATGAGTCGGAACCAACTCCACGGTACATAACAACAACAACAATATATTTAGCATGCTGTTGTTGTTAGGTGCTGGTGTGGTTTATTCCCACTCATACATACCTTGTAGTTCAAACTGACCTTGGGTCCAGTGCTTATCCGACAGTGCCACACTGAGTATGTTTGTTGTTGTTAGGTGCCATCGAGTCAGTACCAACCCATAGCAACCTTAAGCACAGCAGAATGAAACACTGTCCGATCCTGGACCAACTTCACTACTGTTGCCAAACTTGAGGCCATCAATGCTGTCACTTGGCCAATCCATCTCGTTGGGGGTCTTCCTCTTTTTCTCTGACC
>NW_006408587.1:10490755-10497766 GCF_000296735.1 Chrysochloris asiatica
GTATTGCATTAGACACATCTGCTGCACAAGACCTTTTTAAAGTGTTGAAGAACAAAGATGTCAGCTTGAGGACTAAGGTGTACCAGACCCATGGTATTTTCAATAATCTCATTTGCATGAGAAAGCTGCACAGTGAATAAGGAAGAACCTTGAAGAATTGACATATTTGAGTTATGGTGTTGGAGGAGAATATTGAAAATGTCATGGGCTTCCCAAAGAATCAACAGATTTGTGTTGGAAGAAGTGCAGCCAGAGTGCTCCTTGGAGGCCAGAATGGCCACATTTTGTCTCTCATACTTCAGACATATTGTCAGAAGGGACCAGTAGCTGGAGAAGGCTATCATGTTTGGTAAGGTGGAGGGTCAGGGAAAAGAGGAAGACCCCCAGTGAGATGGATTGCTAAGTGGCATCATCAATGGGCTCAAGCATGGCAACAATTGTGAGGTTGACCGAGGATCGGGCAGTGTTTCACTCTGTTGTGCATAAGGTTGCTCTAAGTCGGTACCAACTAGATGGCACCTAACAACAACAACAATTTTCTTAGATTCATATTATTTACATTCTCTTTTCTGATTATTAATGAAATTTTCAACTGTTTCTCTTTATTTAAGTTGTGTTCCATCAGCAAATGAAAGTCCTTAAAACTTTACTCCATTTATGTCATCATGGTAAACTCTATTTGGAGGAGGCAGATCTTCAGGCTTATTTTGAGTACCTTTTAATGGGTAATGTTCATTTTCTGACTCTATAATTGACAATGTTCCACTGCTATTTGTTAAGTTTTCTGTGGCTAATATTCTGAAGCAGTTCTGTCTCTCCTACTTCTTAGTCTGGCAAAGTTAGTGTGGAAACTCAGCTGAAACCTGTTCACCTTTGCTGACCCTGCAAGTATTTCAATCACTGGTGGCATAGCGTCCAGCCTCACAGCAACACAAAAGCCACCACAGTATGCCAAAATGGCAGATGAGTGGTTAGTTTACTATCCTACTGCTAGACTGGACTGCTAGCTGCAAAGTCTGGCTTCAAACCTACCAGACGCTGCTCAGAAACCCTATGCAGAGTTACAGAACTGATTTGGCAACAGTACATAGCAGTGCCCAGCAGATATATGATCTTACTGCTAGTTATTTACTCTTGTTATATTGTTGTTAGTGCTGTCAAGTTCTGACTCATAGCCACTTTGTATAGGGTTTCCTAGATGTGTCTGGTGGGTTTGAACTGGTGGGTTGTAACTGCTGATTTTGCAGTTAGCTGTCTAATGCTTATCCTACAGCACCACACCAGGACTACCCTAGGGAAATGAAAAATCATGTTCACAGAAAAACCTATACACAAATGTATATTTGTATATGTAGTAGCTTAATTATGATCGCCCCAAACTGGTAATGTCCTTCAGAAGGTGAATGGATATACAACCACGCAATAGATACTACACAGTAATAAATATAAAGAAATAATTTCGATGAATCGCAATAATTTAATTCTAAGTGAAAGAAGCCATAATCAATACTTTATTGTATGATTCAATCTGCATGACATTCTGGGAAAAATAAAACTACGGTAGAAAAAATTTATCAGTGGTTCTCATGTCTTTGCGTGGGTGGAAGAGTTGATTAAAATAGAATAACACATGAAATTTTTTGAGATGATGTAAGAAATATATATACTGATTATGATGGGTGTTAAACAAATATGAACATATTTTAAAACTTATAGAATATTACACTCAATAAAATTAACGTCAGTTTTGCTGTGTGATATTTTAGCTATAAAATTTTAAGCTAAAATTGTTAATAATGTTTTTCCTCTAATAAAGGGTACTTTGCCAAAAATATTTCAGATTATTGGGATTTCCATTGGTGTACAGGATGTGGCACTGTAGGATAAGCATTGGACTGCTAACCAGTCCGCAATTCAAATCCACCAGCCACTCCTCAGAAACCGTGTACAGGGTTGCAATGAATTGGAATTGACTCATTGGCACTTAAAAATAGCAATAACAACATGGTTTTCAGACAATCCGGAACCATATTTACTAGGTCTATTCATATTGTATATTGGCAAACTTCTTTTAATTTCAGCAACACTCATGTTTATTGTTGACTCTGCCTGATGAGGGAGTCAGGTTGCAGTTTTTATGCAATTTCACAATCCCTGATACAATGCATTCTGTATTTTCTTAGTGTATAGAAAAATATAAGGTAAGTACGAGTTATAGGTTTGCAGGCCTGAGTTTAAGCGTAGGCTTTATTTTTGTTGCTACATGGCATCAAGTAAGTTCCAACTCAGAGCAATCCTGTAAAGGTTTTCTGAGGACTTACTGGAGAGTTTGAACCATGAACTTTGGGGATCAAATCAATTTTTTGATTGAGTGCCTATCTTACTGCACCACACCAGGACTCCAGGCTTTGCTATATACATAAAAAAATCTTTAGGCTTAAACTCTGTTAGTTAAGCTTCCTTACCTTTAAAATGATAGTGTTGTGAAAGATCAAGTGACATAATGAATAGGAAAAACACTTGCAAATTACATGATCCAGAACAAACGATCAATACAATAGTTCTTTCCCTCATTCTTCCTTCCCTTTCTGCATTATTTCTTAATTATTTTCCCTTTTCTTCCTTCATACTTTATTTTCTTCCCTTCCTTATCTTCTCACTTTTTTTCTCTCATTGGGTTCATGACAAATTTTTATATATGTGAATTGGTATATGTGGATTTTTATTTTGAATTTCTCTGTCTCCCTATAGGTATAAGAAAAAAGTAAAATGGAATGGGAAAACCAAACCATTTTGGTGGAATTCTTTCTGAAGGGTCTTTCTGGTTACCCAAGGCTTGAGCTGCTTTTTTTTGTGCTTATCCTAATAATGTATGTGTTTATTCTTCTGGGAAATGGCACCCTTATTTTAATCAGCATCTTGGACTCTCACCTTCACACACCCATGTACTTCTTCCTGGGGAACCTCTCCTTCCTGGATATCTGCTACACCACCACTTCAGTTCCCTCCACGCTAGTGAGTTTCCTCTCAGAAAGAAAGACCATTTCTTTCTCTGGCTGTGCATTGCAGATGTTCCTTGGTTTGGCTATGGGGACAACAGAGTGTGTGCTCTTGGGCATGATGGCCTTTGACCGCTATGTGGCCATCTGCAACCCTCTGAGATATCCCATCATTATGAGTAAGAATTCCTATGTTCCCATGGCAGCTGGGTCCTGGTTTGCAGGTGTTATCAACTCTGTAGTACAAACTGTACTTGTGGTACAATTACCCTTCTGCAGGAACAACATCATCAATCATTTTTCCTGTGAAATTCTGGCTGTCATGAAGTTGGCTTGTGCTGACATCTCAGGCAATGAGTTTATCATGCTTGTGGCCACAACATTGTTCACAATGATGCCACTGCTCTTGATTTTCATCTCTTATTCATTAATCATTTCCAGCATTCTAAAGATACCCTCTGAGGGTAGAAGTAAAGCCTTCTCTACCTGCTCAGCCCACCTGACAGTAGTGATAATATTCTATGGCACTATTCTCTTCATGTACATGAAGCCCAAATCTAAAGAGATCCTTAATTCAAATGACTTGAATGTTACAGACAAACTGATCTCTATGTTCTATGGGGTGATGACTCCCATGATGAACCCTTTAATATACAGTCTGAGAAACAAAGATGTGAAGGAGGCAGTAAAACATGTACTGAACAGAAAGTTCACCAGCAAGTGAGTAGAGCAATGATTTGTGAACACATTGAAAGTTATTGAAACTTGAGAATTTTGGATACTTTTATTTTTATTTGTTCTCTCATATATTATATTATAATTTTTCATAATGAAATGCAGCATTTGAGAATGTGTGTTTATCACAAAGAATTGGGAAGACATGGAACAGCAGGATGAGGAAAAAGAAGGTCCTGTGTCACTCCACCACTAGGAGATAGTCACTTCCTATTCTTGATAATATCTTGCATATTCTATATTTGGCAGTATTAGAATTGGAAGTTATACGAGTTTCTTACATTCACTTTTTTTTTTTTTTCAACATACTGTTATTTCAGAGACAACATTTCATTAAAAATTTTAAAATAAACTTATTGGGTAAAAAGCAAAACACAGAAAGCCCCAGAATATCACACCCACATTTTCTACCGAAGACCTGTTTGCTGTAGTTTTACATTAGTCTCAAAAGCCTCTTAAGCCTTTGAAGTCTGTTTTCTTGTTCAATAATTTAAATTTTTTCTTGTTGGATCCTAGAGATGCACAGCGTTTGAGAATACTCAGGAGTGAGTAAATACAATTTAATGGTGGGGTTTATGCAATCAAACAAGATATGCCTGTTTATCACCATTCAGCTTATATGTTAAATTTAGCACAACAATAAATTTAAAAAATTTAAATGATTCTGAAATTATTATTATTAAATTAAATGATTATTATATATGACTCAGATAATAATGTGGGTAAGTATTGGACTGGATGGAAGGTCAAAATCAGTGCCCATTCAGAAGCCAAGTTCTTTGGTTTCCTGAGGGAATTGGAATACTTTTTCAAATCTTAGAAGTAGAATATCCAAGCTCTTGATTTTTAGCAAGATCACCTGTGTTTATGTCTTTTCTCTGTCACTAACTAGCTTTGTGACTTTGGTAATCTGAGGAAGGCTTAAGTAGAGGGTCACAGGATGTCAGACAAGAGATGACATTTATCTTACTTTTTTGGTTTTTGCAACTCTTTATCTGAAGAACGCTTCTATTTACAGTTTGTTATATAAGTCGGAACTGACTCCATGGCACATAAACACCACCACCATAGTGATATACTTAGTAAAAGATGAATGAGAAAGTATACTAAGGACCAAGCCAATGTCTACATTGGCTGGATACATTTTATATTAGTTTAGTAGTGAATTCAGAGGATATCAGGCATACACATATTTTACATCTACAAATGTGAATTAAATGTTTGAGTCTTTTGGTACATTTATTCAATTTCATCTTTGCCAGTTCACTGTTTAGATATAATGAAGAGATTATTAAGCAGGGTTTCTGGTGTGGAGCTGTAGGCTCAGCACTGGACTGGTAGCCAAAAGGTTAGTGATTCAACCCCACCAGTCACTCCTTAGAAACCCTATACAGGGTTGCTGTGAGTCAGAATTGACTCAATGGCACTTAACAACAACAACAACAACAAGAGTTTCCATCATAGTTGTTATTGTTGGTGCTAGGTGTCATCGAGTCAGTTCTGATCCATAGCAACCCAGTATAGGATTTCCAAGGAATGACTGGTGAGTTTGAACTGCTGACCTTGTAGTTCAAACCAACCTTGCAGTACTGAGCGTATCCTATTGCACCATACCAAGGCTTCTCCATTATAGTTATTTACAGATTGAATCTCGTGGCAGGGATTATGACCTTTGATGTTCAAATTCACAACTTTGACAGAATAGGTTTTCTCTCTCTTTTAGCCTGTTAGTTTTCATATAGAATTTTGTTGGATGTTATGCTTTTCTAAATATTTCAAGGAGCTAGAAATTCCCTCATGTCAGGCATTCTATGTTTGACTCTCAGGTCATCTTGGATACTCAGCTTTTAATTTTGTTTATCCTCATAATTTTCCCCAAATTTTCTGGGATAACTGATCTTGGTATTCATTTTATATAAAATTTATAAATTTGTGACAGAAAATTAGTTTAAATAAGTGGAAATTTTGATGCACACATTTCTTTTCAGAGGAGAACACCAGGAGGGTTTTGTTTTGTTTTTTCCTCATAGGGCTATAGAATCATGGTCTGACGAAAAGGATGGTGAGCCATCCATCTTGATGAATATGTGCATTGAGATTTGCTGACAGATATGTTGTTGTTGTTAGGACTGTTGAGGTTGACTCTGTCTCATAGTGACCACATGTACAACAAAATGAACCACCGCCTGGTCTTGTACCATCATTGTAATTGTTGCATGTTTGAGCCCATTGGTGCAGCCACTGTGTCCATCCCTCTTGTTGAAGGTCTTTCTCATTTTTGCTTCCCCAGTACTGTACAAACATGATGTTCGTTTCCATGAACTGAACCCTCCTGCTAACATGTTCAATGTACATGACACAAAATCTCTTTATTCTCATTTCTTAGAAGCATTCTAGCTGTAGTCTTTCAAGACAGATTTGTTTGTACTTCTCACAATATTCTTCACCAACACCATAATTCAAATGCATAAATTCTTTGGTCTTCCTTATTCATTGTCCAGTTTTTGAACACATATTAGGTAATGGGAAATACCATGGCTTGGATTAAGCACACATTAGTCCTTAAAATGACCTCTTGGCTCTTTAACACTTTAAAGAGGTCTTTTGCAGCAGATTTGCCCAAGGTAATGTACCTTTTGACATCTTAACTGCTGCTTCCAGGAGTATTGATTATGGACCCCAGTAAAATGAAATCCTTGTGAAGTTCAATCTTTTCACCTTTCATCATGATGTTGCATTATTGGTCCCGTTGGAAAACCTATAGGAGTCTTCTGCTCTGCCCTATAGTGTTGCTATGAGTAAGAAACGATTTGATAACAACAACAGAATACTGGCATGCAATATTTATTTACTACTAGGCCCTCTAGAGGGATTATATATTTAAAATAATCTGAAAACATGTTATGGAGGATCATTATTGCTGTCAGAATTTTTTGTCTTATTTGGGAGCATAGTCAGATGAACTTATCTGATACACCACATGTGTGTGTGTATGATTTTTTCTACCCGATAGAAAATTGTCTACCCCTATTGCACCTACCAGGATTAACAGGATTAGGAGAGAACATCTTGATTGTATCTTGATTATATCTTATATGTATCTTGATTATATCAGGATTATATCAAGACTGACATCGAAGTTTAAAGAGACAGTATAGACATAAAACCAAATGGCCACCACTCGTCTGTCTGTCGTGCTGTGGTGGTTTGAGTTGATGTGATTCTGAGGGCTATGCCACCAGTGTTTTAAATAACCAGCAGGGTCACCCATGGTGGA
>NW_006408587.1:10503988-10522766 GCF_000296735.1 Chrysochloris asiatica
AAAGGCATCAATTCTTCTATGGTCTTCCTTATTCACTGTCCAGCTTTCACATCCATATGAGGTTATTGAAAATACCATGGCTTGAGTCAGGCGCACCTTAGTCCCCAAGCTGACATCTTTGCTCTTCAACACTTTCAAAAGGTGTTATGCAGCAGATTTGCCTAATGCAATACGTCGTTTGATCTCTTGACTGCTGCTTCTGTGAGTGTTGATAGCTGATCCAAGAAGAATGATGTCCTTGACAACTTCAATATTTTCTCCATTGATAAGAATGTTGTTTATTGGCCAAGTGGTAAGGATTTTTGTTTTGTTTACATTGAGATGTAATCTATACCGAAGGCTGTGCTCTTTGATTTTCATCAGTAAATGTTTTAAGTCCTCTTCACTTTCAGCAAGCAAGGTTGTATCATCTGCATGTTGTAGGTTGTTAATGAGTCTTCCTCCAATCCTGATGCCACGTTTTTCTTCATATAATCCAGCTTCTCGTTCTCGGATTATTTGTTCAGCATACAGGTTGAATAAATATGGTGAAAGAGTACAACCTTGTTGCACACCTTTCTTAATTTTAAAACATTCAGTGTTGCCATGTTCTGTTCAAACAACTGCTTCTTGGTCCAGGTACAGATTCCTCATGAGCACAATTAAATGTTCCAGAATATTTATACTTCACAATATTGTCCATAGCTAGTCATGATCCACACAATCGAAAGCCTTTGCATAGTCAATAAAGCACAGGTAAACATCTTTCTGAAATCCCCTGCTTTCAGCCAAGATTCAGCGGACATCAGCAATGATATCCCTCATTCCACGGCCTCTTCTGAATTTGACTTGAAACTCTGGAAGTTATCTGTCAATGTATGCTTGCAGCCGTTTCTGTATTACCTTTAGTAAAACTTGACTCGCATGGGATATCAAAGAGATTGTCCGATGATTTCTGCATTCCGTTGGGTCACCTGTCTTTGGAATGGGCACAAATATGGATTTCTTCCAATCAGTTGTCCAGATAGTTGTCTTCCAAATTTCTTGGCAGAGATGAGTGAGTGCCTCCTGTGCTGCCTCACTTTCCTGAAAGGTTTCAATTTTTATTCCATCAATTCCTGGTGCCTTGTTCTTTGCCAATTCCTTCAATGCACCTTGGACTTCCTCCTTCAGTGTCATTGACTCTTGATCATATGCTACCTCTTGAAATGGTTGAACATCAACCATTTCTTTTTGATAAAATGACTCTGCTATTTCTTCCATCTTCTTTTGATGTTTTCTGTATCATTTAATATTTTGCTCATGTTGTTGTTTGTTGTTAAGTGCCATTGAGTCCGTTCCAACTCACAGCGACAATGTACAAGGTTTCTGAGGAGTGGCTGGTATGTTTGAACCACCACCTTGCAGTTCAAACTGACCTTGTGGTCTAGTACAGCTCCTAGAGTGCCACAGCAGGACTCTTAAATATACTGTTAGAACTAATGAATCCGTTCATCAAAGTTACAGGATACAGGAGTCATCACACCGACTTTTTATATGCATATTCCAAATATAAACTTAAGAAAACAGTTTCATTAATTGCATCAAAAACCATAAAAATACTTAGGGATAAATATGACACCAGAAAGATAAGATTTGAATACTGAGAGCAATCAAATATTGAAAGAAGTTAAAGATGATTCAATAAATGGAAAAACACACCATTGACCAGAAGACAATATTGTTAAAACGGCATTATTTCCCATTGACTATCCATCTCATAATCATTATACTTATAAAAGACAATTAATACAAAGCATAGAGAGAAAGAAAGAAAAGACAATAGAAAACCCAGAGAGCTACCAAACCCATGGCTGTCGAGTTGATTCTAACTCATGTTTTACAGAATAGACGTAGTCAATGAGGTTTTCTTTTCTGTAAGTGCTTTTCAAGTCTCCTTGAAGATAAATAGTACATTTAATATTATATAGTTTTAAAATCACCAACACTGTGCTAGGCACTTAGTTCATTCAAGAAACATTTGATAGAAGTAAAATATTTGTGCGGTCAGTGCTTGCTCTCTTGACTTTGCTGTTGTTGTTGTTTTGTGCCGTGGAGTCTGTTCTGACTCATAGCGACCCTGTACAGGGTTTCCGAGGCTATAAATCTTTTGTTGTTGTTGTTAAGTGCCGTCGAGTCGGTTCCGACCCATAGCGACCCTGTACAGGGTTTCCGAGGCTATAAATCTTTTGTTGTTGTTGTTAAGTGCCGTCGAGTCGGTTCCGACCCATAGCGACCCTGTACAGGGTTTCCGAGGGTGCAAATCCTTACGGGAGTAGAAAGCCTCATCTTTACGGGAGCAGAAAGCCTCATTTTCTTCCACAGAACAGCTGGTAGTTTCAAACTGCTGACCTTGCGGTTCGCAGCCTGATTCGTAACCTCTATGATAAAAACTCAGTAAGGCTATTTTATCTTCTATTACATAGATCTGAGATAGTTGACCAGATTTCTGAGAATAAATGAGTACCTTTACAAAATAACAGGTCATAAGGTCATGCATTTCTACAGTTCTTTTTTTTTTTTTTAAATTAAATGTTTTTATTTTGCATTGAGTGAAAGTTTACAGGGCACATCATCACCTTCACATTTAACCATTCATATAGCTTGTTTCATTAAATTGATTATTATCCCCTCCATATATCATCAGTTTACAGTGTTTCTCTCTATCCTCTTTAGCTTCTACACTTCTTTTAATTGCACTGTTGGCTGTAATGTAAAGACAATCTACAGAACAGACACATTAGCTACGCAAGTTCTGCTCATACAACTAATGCTCAAACAGACCTTTTTCTGGTACAACTGATTTTAAACCATTTGAAATTTTCATCTTTTCCTTGTTTGTTTGTTACCAATTCGTTAATGGAACTTGTAATCATACCCTAGAGAACTGGAAAGTGTCTTAACTTCTTTATGTTTCGGAATCACACCACCAAATTGTTAAGGGAGTTGAAAGGTCCCTCATAGCAGCAGGAGACTTAAATAGCATCTTAGTTCCTGGGCTAACCCTTTGAAATTCTGAGAAGGATAGATGATAGGTAATGATTTGGACAGAACAAAGTCACAGTGTGGTGTCTCTAAGAAATTTTTGTGAACCTAGTTAGATTTGGGTTGACTCTTAGTAACAAAGACCACCAAGATTACTTTCCACTGCAATCATTTGAATAAAAATGCCTCTACACAACTGATTTTAGCATAGTTTCCACACAGTTGTTATCAGAATTTAAAATTTCAGATTCTTTACTTCTTTGAGCACTAAACTGGATTTATACAAAATACCTTGCTGAAGATCAACTTTAAATCTCTAACCCAAAAGGAAGATGCCTATCATACATGCTGAGGTAAATGGGGACAGACATTATCCTTCCCTTCTTGTATTCTCAGGTCTACAAAATTCAGTAATGGCTGTCAGCTACACCAAAAAACCAAAAGGGAGGTATGTATTTTTAAAAAGAAGTCCCAGATGGTAGGAAGAAATACTGAGTTGGATAAAGGAGCACTTAACACAAGACAGATATTTGATTTTATGTCCAAGATTTGTTTACCTCATGGTTGTGGTGGTTGTTATGTGCCATGGAGTCAATTTCAACTCATAGCAACCCTGTACAGGATTTCCAAGGCTGTAAATCTTTACCAGAGCAGAAAGTCTCATGTTTCTTCTGTGGAACAGCTGGTAGTTTTGAACTGCGACCTTGAGATTAGCAGCCTGATTTGTAACCACTATGCTACCATAGCTCCTCCAAGCATATCTCAAGTTTAAAATGAAAGGGCTGCATTAGAAGTTCTCTTAGTTAATTTTGGCACTGATATTATGGAAAAGAAAGAGGGGAATGTGTTTGAATAACTTAATCATAACAGCTAGAATCATACATCATTTAAGAGAATATATATAGATAAACTGACTTGGTTGTAAGGGTATAAATAAGTGAAGGATAAGGGAATGGGTAATAAAAAGGAGGATTTATCATTATTTTGCTTCTGAAAAAGTCAAAAGAATGGTGGAGAGAAGCCAGGGAGGATAGTAAGGGAGAAGGCAGAGAAAGAACCAGAAAATTGGGTGCTACACGACTCCATGGCATATAATCACCAACAACAACCATGTGGGAAAGTGGCAATAGAGAAGACCTTAGTGAATGTGGCAGTGTGTACTGGTCAAAATGTTTGAGGGCCATAAATGTCTAAAATTCATCTCCCTAATAACAAGCAATAACATTTTTCTTAGTCTTTCATCATTTGGGGGTTTTAATTTTAGCAGAGCATGAAGAAGGCTGAATTTTAATGAGTTAATATGGTGATATGGGGAAATAAAAGTTGGTTGCAATTTCAGAGCATAAAGTGTATATGTGGGGTAAAGAATTGGAAGAAGATGAGGTTGGAAACATTGACAGCAATGAAAACATGTAGCTGTGCTTAGGAATTCTATCTTGAATTCTATCATACAAGCCAGTAGGCATTAAGCACATGTCTCCATATGTGATCAGTTGCAAAGAATTTCATTCAAGTAATAAAATAGTCTTAAAAATGATTTCTAAGGAAAGACATTTCCATGTTAAAAAATTCCTTTTTAGTACAGAAATCAGGTATCAAGGTAGTGAGGTGATTTTTCCCTGTTATCCTAAACTCATCTCTTGATATTCTAGAATGTGCATCTTTCATATGAAAATAAAATTTAGTGTTGTGAATCATAAGCAATGCCTCTCTCATTATAACTTTTACAAACATTGCTCAGCAGGCTTGTTCTTTGACCTGATTAGTTTTCACTGAGCAGATACCCCAACCTAGAGTTAAGGCTCTGACTCTTGTTTGCCTAGCGCTCTGTGGCACACTTATATTATTGTAATTGTTCATGTACTTATGTCCTCTATTTGATTGTAAGTTGAATGCAGACTTTGTGCAATAAGATCCTTGGTGCCTTATAATGTATTCAGTATGTGTTGTGTTCAATACATATCAAATGAATGAATCATTAATGTGACGTTGCTAGTACTATTCTTAGGACAATGACTGCTTTAAAGTACCACTAGAAAAAAATTCCTGAAAAGTTGGTTGAGTTTAAATTATTTACTTATATTCACGATTACAGGTGTGCGTGAAGGAATAAAATGTTCAAGACAAACTGTACAATACTTTCAAATTTCATTTTTCTGGGATTTGCCCACTACCCCAAAGTTGAGATCATCATATTTATGTTGTGCCTGCTGATGTACTTGATCACTTTGCTGGGCAATATTATTCTGATCTCCATCAGCATTCTGGATACCCACCTACACACCCCCATGTACTTCTTCCTCAGCAACCTCTCCTTTTTGGACATCTGGTATACCTCTTCTGCTCTCACTCCAATGCTGGTCAACTTTGTTTCAGGAAGAAACACCATCTCATTCTCTGGGTGTGCCGTTCAGATGTATTTCTCTCTTGCCATGGGGTCCACTGAGTGTGTGCTCCTATCCATGATGGCATATGACCGGTATGTAGCTATCTGCAACCCCCTTAGGTATCCCATCATCATGAACAGGAGAGTTTGTGCACACATTTCAGCTGGCTCCTGGGTGACGGGCTGCCTCACTGCCCTTGTGGAAACAATATCTGTGCTACAGTTGTCTCTCTGTGGTAATAACATCATTAATCATTTCACCTGTGAAATTCTGGCTGTCTTGAAACTGGTTTGTGTAGATACCTCCATGGTAGAATTCCTGATGCTGGTGATCAGCATACTTCTCCTTCCTATGCCAATGCTCCTTATTTGTATCTCTTATGGCTTCATCCTCTCCAATATTCTGAGAATCAGCTCAGTGGATGGCAGAAGCAAAGCCTTTTCAACATGTGCAGCCCACCTGACTGTGGTAGTTTTATTTTATGGGACAGCTCTTTCTATGTACCTGAAGCCTTCTGCTGTAGATTCACAGGAAATAGATAAATTTATGGCTTTACTCTATGTGGTTTTGACCCCCATGTTGAATCCAATCATCTATAGTCTAAGGAATAAAGAGGTAAAAATGGCTGTGAAAAGATTGATGATTAGAAACTCTTTTTGTGCTCTCTTATTTCCAGTAGCAAATAATCTTGATCAACATTAATTAAAGGGTTGTTTACTTTTCAGTTTACACCAAAACATTGGTGCTGTGGAGAAAGGCACACATTTAAAATGAAATATGCTATTTCAAAACTCTCTGCTTGATTGATCGCTGAAACTCTTAGATCCCATAATGATATCTTACCTAAACATATCTGAAACCTTTATATAAATAGGTTTCATGATAAGAAATTATATTTCTTGATTTGATTATAAAATAGAATATAAAGTCAACTATAAAGGTAATCTAGTGACACTATAGGAAAAAGCACTGGACTGCTAACTGCAAAGTCTGTGGTTCAAATCCACTACTTGCTCCTTGTAAAACTTATAAAGATCACTATGAATTAGAATCAAACATGACAGAATTTAACAACAACAATAACAATATATAAATGCAATAACTCTAGTAGATTTTTTTCTAGTAGATTTTTAAGCTAATTTATGATTTTTTTCTGGTGGATTTAAGTTTAATGGAAACAATCATATATTCTACACATGTCTAGCTGTATTTTACTTATGTGTATATATATAGGCAGTCTCTGGGTTACCAACAAGAACTGTTCTTACAGGTGTTTTAAGTTAAATTTGCAGGTAAGTGGAAGAGACGCAGATAGTCCGTATTTAGCCTTACTTTTGTGCAGGAAAAGGCTTGAAGACTTTTCAGTAATTTACAAGCTGCATGAGCAGAAAATGAAGATGATTGTGATGAAGAATTTGTTTGGGTAAAGGAGCTCTGGTAGAGTAGTGGTTATGAGTTGGGTTGCAAACCTCAAGGTCAGCAGTTGGAAATTACTGACCTTATACAAGGTAACTATGAGTCAGAACCGACTCCACGGCATACCACCACCACTAGGGATGGCCAATTATTTCACAATGAGAGCAGATTTACTTAACATTAAAGTGCAAGTATGAGTTATCTGTAAATCAGATATTCATAATTCAGAGACTTACTGCATTTGCTCACCCAGATGTGTATGATGTTAATCTCTATCTACAAATGTGAGGATCCGCACAAGTATAGTCTCAAATAGACGTGAGATGGAAGAGTAGTAATCAGGAAGAAAAGTTAGCATTTAGTAGCATATTGTTGATATAGGGTGCTGACATGTTTTAAATTCAAATAAGTCACAAGATGTGTCAGTGAAGCTATTAGTAATACCCTTTCTATTGTACTTTTCCTGGTTCATCAAATCTAAGGGTATAAATTAATCCATTAGCACTTACAAGGAAAAGATGTGATCCCTATGTTATAGAAATTCGTCATTGTTGACATGTGCCATCAAGTCAGTTCTAACTCATAGCGACCCTATATAGGGTTTCCAAGGAGTGGTTGGTGGGTTTGAACTGCTGACCTTCTGGTTAGCAGTCCAGTGCTTATTCTATAGCACCACACCAGGACTCCATATTATAGAAATTACAATATTCAAAACTTTACTATATTGGTTTTGTTGTTGTTGTTGTTAAGTGTTATCAAGTCAGTTCCTACTTACAGTGACCCTGTATAACGTTTCTGAGGCCGGAGCAGAAAGCATTATCTTTCTTCCACCAAGTGAACAGTGAGCTTGAATCACTGACCTTGTGGTTCATAGCCCTTCATTTGTTCTATAGAGCCACCATGCTTACATATTGGTAAAAAGTATCGAAATATATAAAACACAGCATACAAGTAATTTCAAAATATTCACTCAACAGGTTCATGACTTTGGAACAGATGATTTAAGGTGAAGCCCAATGTGCACATATTATTTCCTTTTATCATACATGCTTTTGACATCAGCTGTATGTTTCCCCTTAGGGAGAGACAGAAGTGATACTGGACTTGGAGTCCTGGTGTGGCATGGTAGGATAAGCACTGGATCACAAGGTCAGTTTGAACTGCAAGGGTAGTGGTTCAAACTCACCAGTTGCTCCTCAGAAATCCTATACAGGGTCACTAAGAGTCAGAACCAACTCAACACTTAACAACAACAGTGTTGGGACATGTGAGAAAATCATACCAAAGATCGTTTTAGTCCATTTAGAGTTTGAGAGTCTTACCAAGACAAGTAGTTAGGTTGGAAACAGTGGTCTGTGGTTATTTGAAGGTTAAAAGAAGGGTGAGATAGTAAAGAATAGGAAAGCAGAACAACCCCAATTATATACATATTCAAGAAGGAAGGAGAATATATATAAGTAGCAGGTAACACAATGATTGAGTTTAAAACAATTATTAATTCCAACTAATCATGCCTACCTAGAACTAATCATTCTACCCTCATTTAGAGATTTAACCTTTATTGCCTGCAAAATGCCAAGATGGATCTGATCTATGGGTGAGAAAGTGATCAAGCCTCACAAGCTTCTATTTCTATGTGGATCTTTCTTGAGTAAAGTTTGTCTCCCTTTTAAAGTTTTCTGTTATATGGTCTAAAGTGTATTATCTACAAGTAGGTACTTTTCTGGAGTCCTGATATGGCACTGTAGGATTAGCACTCGACTGCCAAGGTGGATTGAACTGCAAGGTTGCTGGTTTGAATTTACCAATTGCTCCTCAGAAACCCTATGCAGGGGTCTCCATGAGTCAGAACTGATTTGATGGTACTCAACAAGATCAATAACAACAAGCTACTGTTGTGTAATTGACTTCACTGAATATTTATAAGCCTATAACAGTGCTTTCATTAGTTGAGGGCTTCTTAAGTTTTTTGATAAGATTATAGGCCATTGATAAAGTGGCTTATTCTACCTGATTTAAACCAACTTCAACAACACATACAGGATATATGATATTATACCATTCTTATATTACCCGTGATTGATCTCTTTTGTGTGGCACTGTAGGATAAGCACACAATTGCAAGATTGTTTGAACTGCAAAGTTCGCAGTGCAAACTCTCAGCATCTCCTTGGAAACCCTATACAGGGTTGCTATGGGTAGGAACTGACTCTGTGACACTTAACAACAACAACATTTTATAATAGCAGGAAGGGGCTTACTATTATTGTTTTTAAAAAAGATGAAAAAAAAAAAAGAGATTGGAAGTCAAAGTTAGTGGCATTTCCATATCAGAAATGATCAAGGCTTTTTAAAAGTCAGTGCATAGAATCCTCTGTATTGAAAAAGAAACAGGGATTTATCATGATAAAAAAATTTTTTTTGAACAATGTGAGGAGTAGTGTTTGAATAAGAATGGCTATTAATTTATAAAATCTTGTTCTTTATCCTTCCCATGGGGCCTTCATTATTACAATAAAGTAAAAACACAGATTACTTCTGTCTTCAGTCTAAATTGGAAAGCATATTATTTTACTTTAAAGTCCTCTTTCTTCCTGCTGGAGTCCTGGTGTGGCACTGTAGGATGAGCACTGGACCACAAGGTCCCTTTGAAATGCAAGGTTGGTGGTTCAAACTCACCAGTTGCTCCTTAGACACCCTGTGCAGGGTCGGTATGGGTTGGAACCAAGTCGTCGGCACTTAGCAACAACAACAACATATTCCTGCTGAGAAAATAAAAAAATCTGGGAAAAAAAGATGATGTTTTTCATCAACAGTGTCAATACTTGTCAATTTAGTTATTGCTACTACAGATATGGTAATGTAGCACTATGGAAAACATGTGGTAATGTAGTGTTATGGTATTTTCAATTGAAGAACTAAGGATTGAATTGCTGTTCTTCTAGTTCTAGCTGTGTGATCTCGAAAAACCAAATTTGTTTTCTCTGAGCAGAAGACAGAACGATATATCCTGGAAGAGCTGTTATGTGCAGACTAGGGCTCTTAGGGATGGCTCATTTATCCCTTTGAATGTAAGCATAGGCTAAAGATTGCCTGTTTTAAGTGTCTGGAAGGAATATGATGTGATGAAGTGTAGGTCTTTGTTTAACCTGAAAAAAGGTACACGTTCTATTTGGGAACTCCCTTCCTGAAAGATCATTGACTCATCATTTAAAAAGTATTTCTTGAAACTTTACTGTGTTGGTTGCTAATGCCAAGATATCCAAAGGTACATTATTAAACTTTTTAACTGAATTCTAGAAGCTGCAGTCTTTTTCCTCAGAGGATAGAGAGAGAACATGAGAGAAAGAGAGAACTGGAGACAAAGAGAAAGAGAGAGAGATACAGGGCAGACAAACACAAAGAGATACAGTAAGAATAGTGTGATTTTGACTAAGTGAATTAGGAAAGTTTTCAAAGACAAGCAATTAATTTAAAATAGACCTTTAAAGTATTAATTAAGATTTTAGTAGGCTAAGGAGCAGGAGAAACACTTTTGTTGGCATTCACTTAAGGGATGGAAGGTGGAATGGCTGGTTGAAGTCACATTGTTAAGAGTCTTGCAGTATAGGCTCATGAGTTTGGACTTCATTCTTTAGAAAATGGAAAATCAATGAAGATTTTCATCTATTCTTATAATATTATTAAACTGGTCTTGTGTTAAAGATTGATCTTGTGATAGCATAGAGAATAGTTTGACAATTGGAGGGATGAGCTAGGGGATCATGAGCAGTACTCATAAGAGGCAGTGAAGACTTAAATCAATGGGATGGAGAATATAGGACACACATGGGATATACAGGGGTGTGATGCTGTAGGTTTAGCATTGGACTGCAAACCACAAGGTGGGCAGTTCAAACCCACCAGTGGCTTCGCAGAAACCCAATACAGGGTGGCTATATGTGGAAAAACCAAATCGATGACACTTATCAACAACAAGATTGGGCTTGAGAATTTCTCAGATATGGATAGGAAGCTAGCAAAGATGTTTCCATTGATTTAAGTAAAGACCTTTGATCTAACTATTGATTGGATGATGGGAATAGCATGGGGATCGTGGCTTCTCAGAGAGAGAGATTTAAGTAAGTTGACTGATTGACTATGTATCGAAGGACAGACATCTGGTCAAGATATAGATTGGTGAAATCTAAGAAAGAAATCAGAAATAAAAACCAGAAATAGAAACTGAGTGACATGATTGGCTAAAGTGATCTAGGAAAAATTTAGGATAAATGTCTTTAAAATAATTGGCTTATATTTTTATATATTTGTTTGTTGTTGTTGTTGTTATGTGCCATCGAGTCGGTTCCGACCCATAGCGACCCTGTACAGGGTTTCCGAGGGTGTAAATCTTTACGGGAGTAGAAAGCCTCATCTTTCTCCCGCGGAGCAGCTGGTAGTTTCGAACCGCTGACCTTAAGGTTCGCAGCCCGATTCGTAACCACTACGCTACCAGAGCTCCTTTTGTTTAGGACTGTGGTATTAATATAAGGGAAAGAACAGTATACTTGAGTTCTGGAGTGAAGAATTCAATTTGTTTTTTTCTATACAAACCAACTGGTCTTAGGCAATTTATTAAACAACCAAGTCTAATTTCCTCTTCTATACAATAGAAATGATGAAAACACTGCAAAATTTTCACGTTTCACCTAAACATGTGAAAAAAAAAGTATGTAGAATAGTTCCTAGCATTTAATAGAAAATCAATGGTATTTTTCCCTAAGGAAGTAATCATTTCTATCTGGTACTAGCTCCATCTTGCAATGCTTTGTTTCACCTTATTGCTGCTGGGTAGGGTTGAAAATTCAGCTGTCACCAGGCCTCACTGGCATTTTGAGTGCAAGAAAGACTACCAACTAGTGCTTCCTTGAAAAGCTTCATTGTGCCTTCTTGCAAATATACAGATGTTCCCCATTGACCTGTTGTTTTTGGTTGGTAAATGCCATTGAGTTGGCTCCCACTCATAGTGGTACTGTATAGGGTTTTTGAGGAGTGACTGGTAAGCTTGAACCACCAACCTTGCAGTTCAAACCAACTTTGCAGTCCAGCACATTAACCCTCAGCATGACTCTGGGGGTGATAAACCAACTAGTGAAACCCAAGAGAACAGAGGGTAGAAAATCTTCCAAATTTGTCTCCCTGAACAAAAGGGGAGGAAGGCTTTATAGGCATTTGTGGTCTGAGGTAGGGAGTTCAGGAACTCTCTATTATCTGTTTATTCAAGGTCCTGCTGATTATACTAGCCAAACTGTGTCTAGCCAGCACCATTAACCTCTCCAGGTAGTGTTTATCAGTGGTCACCAAAGAATTATGGTGGTTTTGGTTCCTGCAACAGTCCTTCCTTGTGGTAGGGTTTGGCAACTAATTACAGTGTAAGAAGTGATTACTTGTAGTGCAAACTATTGTATAATGATGGTGAATTAGTCCTTCAGGTCTTCTATCATTTTGCTTTGATCAGGCTAAAAACACTTTTAATACCTTGGGGGTTCTCAATGCCCCATTTCAGACCCATCCTTCTAGCAATATTTAGGGACATGAGAATAAGGTACCCCCAAAGAGCTCTCCTTTGTCCATAAATCTATGCCTACAGACTATGTCCAGCAGTACTCCATAGGCATATATATTGAAGTATACTAAAAATAGATAAGTGGTGAGGATTTGGATTCCTGTTTCTGACGAAGATGGTGTACAAGTAACCGAGTTTATCTTTTCACCTGATACAACAACAACAAAAGCCCAGAAAATCTTTTTTTTTCTTATGACATTGGACATCAGGTGGCACAGGACACTGATCGCTGAGCTAGTAGGAACAAATGAGGCAAAATCTATACTTTTCTCAGCTTGTTGTCAGAAAATGAGTTCCTAGGCAATAGAGAGGGAACCCACATGGAGGCAGTTGATTTCCATAGTTGAGGAGATGCAGGTGAGAAGTAAGAAAGATAGATTGTAGACAGCAAAATACTGCAGAAGAGGGAGATCACAGCAGAGTTCTGGAGATCTGAAGAGCCTCTCCCTCAGGTATTCAACTGGATACTGATCTGGGTCCAGGGAAAGAATGATCCAAAAGGGGGAGATGCAAAACGCATCTCAGTCCATACAAGGCAGAGACTATTTTCTGTCTTTAGTGAAATGGAAAAACCTAGTAATTCACAGGACATCTAATAGAGTACTCAACAGCATTTTGCCTCACTGTTGTTGGTGCAATTGACTTGGTTCTGACTTATAGCGACCCTGTATCCAACAGAATGAAATACTGCCTGATTCTGCAGTGTCCTCACAAGTGTTCCTATGTTTGAGCCCATTTTTGCAATCACTGCGTCAGTGTGTTTTGTTGAGTCTTCCTCATTTTCACTGACCTTCACTGCTGCTGTGTTGCTGTGAGTAATAATTAGCCCTAAACCAAAAGTGGCTCTGGTCCTTTCAAAATGCAAGATGCAAAAAAGTATCAAACTATTTCCAAGTAACTTTCCTGTGTCCCAGTAAAAAGCTCAAGAATATTTATAGAAATACAAATATTCAGCACCCAGCAATGTAAAATTTGCACGATCTAGTATCCAAACAAAAATTAACAGACATGCAAAGAAGTAAGAAATTGCGAACCATAAATTGAAGAAAAAATCAATTAATAGATTAATAGATTGATAGAATTAGTAGACAAGACATTAACAAGTTTTCCTATTTATATTCTATACAGTCAAGAAGGTAGAAGAAAATCGAGTGAGCTATTTTGATACAAAAATATTTTTTTTGAAAGAAATAGATGGGGAAATATATCTTACATGAATAAAAAATTAGATGGGATTCACAATAAATTGCACACTGAAGAATAAAATCTTAGTAATCATGGAATTATAGCAATCGTAACTTTAAATTGAAGGAAAGGGAAAAATTACTGAAAAAATGAAGATCATCAGTTAGGACAAACTCAAGTAGCCCGAGATGCATGTAATTGGACTCTGTAGTGAAGTAATGGTGGGGGTGGGGAAGAGAGGCATGGAAGAAAATAGTAAAAGAAATAATGGATGGAAGTATTCTAACTTGGATGCAAACTATAAATTTACAGGCACAAGAAGCTCAATGAGCTCGAAGGAAAAGAAACATGGAGAAAATAATACCACGATACTTAATAAATTGTTTATAACCAGAATAGAAAGATACGTTATCTATGTAGCATGTGTTATTGTCCTCAGGTATGCGAGAACATGAAACAATTGGGTAGCTATATAATGGATTATACTTTAAACAACAAGGTCCACTGTTCAAGGCCACCAGCCACTTTGTGAGAGAAAGATAAACCTTACTGCCCCCACAAAGATTTTAAAAACCTCAGTTAATTATTACTATACTTCTATAGCCACCGTATGTAGAGTTTCTGAGGAGTAGCTGGTGAACTTGAATCACCAATCTTGTGGTTCAAACTGACTTGGCAGTCCCATGCAAATCCACAGCACCACACCAGGACTCCCGATGTGGTGCACCAGGAGCAGGTATAGAGGAGGAATAAAAAAAGATGACATACATTACCAGAAAGATAGGCTGGGACTAGATTAGATTCTTGGCAAGAACAAACAAAAAGAATCAATCAGATAAATTTCCAAACAAAAGAGGATGGAAATATATATTTTATTTGTTGATATACATTATACATACTAGACTTTCTCTTGGAAAGAGTTTTAAGTAGTTTTTCCCCTTTTCTCATACATTTACTTGTACTTCTTAGACAATTTGTCTTTACATTTTTGTCTTTACATATTCATAGAATGATAAAGCTTGACTTAGTGTTTTTGTTAAGTGCAGCTGAGTCAGTTCCAAATATCACAGTGACCTTGTATGGGATTGTTAAGGCTGTAAATCTTTGCAAGAGCTGAAAGCCTCATCTTTCTCCAACAGAGCAACTGGTGGGCTCAAATTGTTGACTTTGTCGTTAGCAGTCCAGTGTTTATCCCACAGAGCCTGTTGATCTCAAAGCACTTTTAACTTTGGAATTCTGTGATTGTATACTACTTTCACTTCTTTTGCTTTGTTAATATTTAAAACCATTGTTCAAACTATGTAAGCTTATTTGGTGTATGAACTCAAAAGTGTCAATATCTCATGGTTTTCTCCTGAACCCTTGTCTGCTCATCAGTTTTCTCATAGCCCCATGAACTTCCTTGTTCCTCAGACTATAGATGATAGGATTGAGCATGGGGGTGACTATCCCATAGAATAGAGCAATCAATTTGTTAAACGTAGATTCTTTGGACTTTGGCTTCATATACATGAAGAGAATTGTTCCATAAAATACAGTCACTACTGTTATGTGGGCTGAGCAGGTAGAAAAAGCCTTTTTTTTTTCCTTCAGTTGATTTCATTCTTAGTACAGTAGAGAGAATGAAAATGTAGGATATGCAAATCAGCAATAACGGAAGAAACAAAAATAGTACATTGCCCAACATTATAGTAATCTCATTCAAGGAAATATCTGTGCAAGCCAGCTTGACAAAGGCCAATATTTCACAAACAAAATGATTAATGACATTTTTTCCACAAAAGGGCAACTGTACTGCAAGAACAGTTTCTGTCAATGAGTTGACAAAGCCTAGTCCCCAGGAGATAGCAGCCATCTGAATACAAAGCACTTTGTTCATGATGATGGGGTATCTGAAAGGGTTGCAGATGGCCACATAGCGGTCATATGCCATCACTGCTAGGAGCACACACTCAGTGGACCCCATAGTGTAAGAGACAGACATTTGAACAACACATCTAATGAAGGAAATGGTTTTCTTCTCTGATAAGAAATGTATCAGCATTGTGGGGACAAAAGAAGATGTGTACCAAATATCTAGGAAGGAAAGATTACCAAGAAAGAAATACATGGGTGTGTGGAGGTGGGGATGCAGGAGGATTAAAATGATCAAGGCACTGTTCCCCAGAAGGATTACCAGGTACATCAACAAACACATCACAAAAAGTAGTTTTTCCACTTTTGGGTATTCAGAAAGTCCCTGCAGAATGAATTCAATATCAGTTGTCCAGTTAGTCCTTTCCATTTTGTATTTTTTATACCTGAAATAATCCAGAAAAGTAAACAGCATGTGGGTTTAATGACTCTGTAAGTATCACATCATATGATACTTGTCATACAAAATAAGAGGTAGTTGGGGAGGTGGGACCATAAGTATTTCAGCACTAGCTGGAGCTATGGTAACAGCTATGAAGTTAGTTTTGAGATTCCCTTTTTAAGTAGTGCATAAGGCACTGGATTGCAGAACAAAAAAAAAATATTGCATGATTAGCTTCTAAAAAATGGCAGGTTTCTTATTCCATTTCCTGAGGCTGTGATGCACAAACCTGCATTTTTAACAAGCACGTGCTATTTCTGATGTGATTGATCCACAGAACTGACTTTGGAAGTCAATATTATGAAGAGAGTGTGCTTTGTTTATTTCAACAAAGATTTGTTTATTTGACTTTAAACTATACCAATTATTAACAATAGCATTTGTTTATGACTTTATAACTTATAAATATACATAGCATCATGATTTATAAATGGTCATAAACATTACTCATTTGATCATCACTATACTTCAATAGCCTCATATGGATGCGAAAGCTGGACAGTGAATAAGGAGGATTGTAGAAGAATTGATGCCTTTGAGTTGTGGTGTTGGAGGAGAGTACTGAAAGTGCCATGGACTGCCAAAAGAACCAATAAATCTGTTTTGGAAGAAGTGCAGCCAGAGTGCTCCTTGGAGGCCAGGATGGCTAAACTTCGTCTCTCATACTTTGGACATATTGTCAGGAGGAAACAATCGCTGGAGAAGGATGTCATGCTGAGTAGGGTGGAGGGTCAGAGAAAAAGAGGAAGACCCCCAATGAGATGGATCAGCCAGGTGGCATCATTGATGGACTCGGGTGTGGCAGCGGTAATGAGGTTGGCCCAGGATCGGACATTGTTTCGTTCTGCTGTACATGGGGTCGCTATGAGTCGGTTCCGACTCGATGTCACCTGACAACAACAACAACAATACTTCTCTGGGAGTCCTGGTGTGGCATTGTGGCTAATGTGTCAGACTGCAAAGTCGTTGGAACTGCAAGGTCGGTGGTTCAAGCTCACCAGCTGCTCCCTGGAAACCCTATACAGGGTCGCTATGGGTTGGAATTGACTCGATGGCACTTAACAACAACAATACTTCTCTGACTCGACTGCAGGTTTTTTGTTTTTTTTTTAATTTTGTTTTTCATACTTTTGTGAGGAAGAGAAATTCAATGGGTTTCAATTTATTTAAAGTAAGTTCAGTGGGTTTAAACTTATTTATAGTCATAGTAAGTGAACAAGCTGCTATTTAAAGCTCATTTTTCTGATCTCATCTGCAATGTATTTTTTCAATATACTTCATTGTCATCCAAAAAGTATGTAAATTGAGGAAGAAGTTGGAATCAGGTATCTTTTTTTTTTGTTTTTTCTCTAAATTATGCTCTTCAGGTAAACTTAATGTGCCATGGAAGGAAAAATCCACTGATCTTGTTGATACTTCAAAAACTTTAAGAATCACCTGAGGAATTTTTGAACAATTATGTAATCAGACTCAATGGGTCTGACAAAGGGACGGAGATTTCCTTTATTAGTTTGTCCCCAGGTGATGATGGTGCTGCTTGTCTATAGAATAATCATAAACAGTGAAGATTTTTAAACCCTGTTTCTCTAATAACTGAGAGAGCATGTTGGTGCTTCACTTGTGTTGTTATTTTTAAGTCAGTTCTGACTCATAGTAGCCCTGCCTAGGAGTTCTGAGGAATGGTTGGTGAGTTTGAACCTCCGACCTTGTGATTCAATCTGACCTTGCAGTCCAGTACATTATCCTGCAGCAGTAGTAATTGGATAGCAGACAGTGTGAACCCAACACTCTAGTGAAACTTGGCCTTGAGACTTCTGTGTGGTTTATTGCAAATAGTTTCATGCTCTTTAGAGTTTAGATATACAAGCTGTCAAATTGCACATAGGAGAGCCTGCCTTATATTACTGTACATATAAAAGTCACTCTTGTTCACTTACTGAATTTGTAGTTCAGGTCATTTTTCCAAAGAAGAAATATTGGGTCAGTCAAACATCTCATTTCTGCAACTAATATCATGAAGCAAATTACTTTATTTTGACACAAAAAAGAGTAAATATTAGTAGGTGCTTTCCTGTTTATAGTCAATGAATCACAGAAAGCCCTTTTTTAAAACAGCTTTGCATGCTTATGTTTTTTTTTTGTTGTTGTTTTTGTTTTTTTTACTACAGCTATAAAATATGTCTCTAGAGAAATAAATCAATTTTGGTCCAATGGATGAGTTACTACTTAGTATTGCATACAATGGCAATGATTTTGGTATAGAATTTGCCTTGTCATAGTCATTTGCCAAAGGCTGCACTTCTTTCTATGGGAACTGCAGTTTATAATGGACAGATAATTTAGTTAGCATGTTTTTAAGTACCTTGGAGTCAGTTCCAACTCAGATGATCTTGTATAAGGTTTCCGAGACTGCAAATCTTTAAGCAAACAGAAACATCATCTTTCTCTGGATAAGCAAATGATGGCCTCCAATTGCCAGCCAAGTGATTAGTAGTCCAGTGCTTATTCTGTAGAACCACTGTGTTTCCCTTATTTAGCATGCTATTGTTTTTAGGTGTGGGTGTAGTTTATTCCCACTCACAAATACCTTGCAGTTCAATCTGACCTTGCGGTCCAGTGCTGATCCTACAGTGCCACACTGAGTATGTTTTTTGTTGTTAGGTGCCATCGAGTCAGTACCAACCCATAGCAACCTTAAGCACAGCAGAATGAAACACTGTCCGATCCTGGACCAACCTCACTACTGTTGCCACACTTGAGTGCATCGATGCTGCCACTTGGCCAATCCATCTCGTTGGGGGTCTTCCTCTTTTTCTCTGACCCTCC
>NW_006408587.1:10523921-10590062 GCF_000296735.1 Chrysochloris asiatica
GAAACTACCAGCCGCTCCGCGGGAGAAAGATGAGGCTTTCTACTCCCGTAAAGATTTACACCCTCGGAAACCCTGTACAGGGTCGCTATGGGTTGGACCAGACTCGATGGCACTTAACAACAACAACAACAATTCATCTTTTAACAACACTTTACCATCATTGTGTATTATTTTAGAAAATATTTTTTAAATTGTTGGCAAATTCTGGGGGGATTGTTACATCATCTAATACACATTTGATGGGGCTTTATGCATGTATACTTGTGAGGAATTTTTATTTAGTACAAAAATACTCCCATTAAAATGATTAATTGAAAACAGAAATAATAACAACAAAAATAGTATGACTCAAACTAACCTATGACCCAGATGAACTAATCTGCAAGATAAAGTAGGCAGAATAGAAAGACTGGAAAGAAATACTTAGAGTAATAATGATACTCCTAGAGATGTTTTTTATTCTATATTTGTGAACTCTGAAAATTTCTAAAATAAATATTCATGAATAAAAACACTTTTTAAAGAAAAAAACTGAAGCTGGTATCTAATTAGGTTATAAATATTAACTGTGCCAAGTTTATAAAAGCTTAATTAGTGTAGTAATTGTCTGAGGTGTCTAGTCACCACATACTGGGGTTGCGTAGTCCTGCCATGATTTTAGGATATTTACCTGATTATAATCCAGTTATCTATGGGAGGTCATCTTTCTTTGATGTTGTTGTAGTAGACACATTTATAATTATAACCCTAGCACATTTATAATTATAACCCTCAACATCTTACAGGTAAATCAGGAGGTGGTGGTTATGTGCTGTGGGGTTGGTTCTGGCTCATAGCTACCCTGTACACGGTTTCTGAGGCTGTCAATCTTTATGAGAGCAGAAAGCCTCATCTTTCTCCTGTGGAACAGCTGGTAGTTTTGAGCTGCTGACTGTGAGGTTGGCATCCCAACTTGTACCACTACGCTACCAGAGCTTCTAAATCAGGGACTACACCAAGATAGAAAACTTGAGCTACTGCCTCATGTGATCTCAAATTGCAGACCACAGATGTCTAGAACAGAGTTGTTACTAGGACAGAATGTTGTTGAAATGGGCTTTAAAACTAAAGATCAAATGATCACATTCTTATTTTTAATGGCGTTGACCTGACCTGTATTCTACCCATCCTTCATTCTTCTTTCCTTTATCCTTGGTGTCTGAGATTCAGAACACTTGGGTTTCACCTGGGCATGGTTTGAGTGTAAATTTTGTGACTCCTTTATCCAAACTGGAAGCGAATCCAGGACTTTTAACTTTTTGTCCTTTACTCACTTGAAGGTCAAAATACTTAGACTTTAGACTTTTTCAACCAAAAAACACACAACAACTGCACTCTCTCCAAAAGAAATAATTTTGTGACCCTATCCAGCTCTTCTAAATTATTAATTAAGACATTTGGTATTATACAAAGCTGAGTAGACATGCTGCATCTTAGTCTATAAATTTTATCCATTCAAAAATTAATAGATTATTATGAAAAAGATACTATTTTAGCACCCAAAGAGAAATAAAATCGATATCAAGTGAAGTCTTAGTATATATTAGATATTTCCAATAAGTTTTTTCATTTAATATTTAAAATAATTCAAATAATTTGATATAACTCTGACTTATAAATGACAAAATCAACTTGAGACTTCAAAGATATAGTAAAATTTCCAAAATCTCATAGTTGTTAAATATCAGGATTGTAATTCAAACACAGATCAAGTCAATAACAATGTTTATTTTATTTATACATAAATTTCACAGAACACAGTTTAATAAGATGCTCTGAACTTTTATCAATGATCACTATAGTAATTATGTTTACAAAGAATATTTTTGTCTTTTTTTTGAAAACCACTTAAGAGTGTATTATCCTAATAGTGAATTCAAATGAAAAATTAATTACAAATCTGGTGTGGGAAACTATCTTAATGTAGTGCATTTGATGCATTATCTGTAGAAGAAATTGGACATTTTTAATATTTCTTCTTTTGCCTTGGCTGCCTGGAGTTTCAACAAATCCCTCTGTTTTAAGTATTTCCGCACTCTGGCACATATTGTTTTTTTCTGTTGCTATTTTTACTTCAAGCATCTTGAATTGCCTCTTTCCTCAAATCTTTATTTAGCACAATTTATATATGAATGATATATATATGTTGACATGTGCTTTTTCATCAGAAAACTGTTTCTGAAGATTTTAGGTAACTGGATATTTGAGCACAGTAGGCATTAGTGCATTATCCATAAATGCATTGGATTTATATGCTGCTTGGAAAGAACTATTTCTCAGTTGGCTCTGCCATAGGTAATTTGGGGACTTAAAAATGAGTAAGTAAATAATATATTGGCCTGGGAAGTGATGCCTGAGTTTTCTACTTTTTTCCCTTTATATTAATATTCATATTTTTAAATGACATGATCAATGGCCATTTAAATAAAAATTATTTACATATATGATGATAAGATTTTTTTTTTTTTAGAAATGATCATAATAAAATCTTCTGTCTCTTTTACCTCCAAACTGGGTTTTCCAAATCAGCTAGATCATTCCATTCCATTAAGTAATAGAATAAAATCTCAGAAATGTGAATTTCATTTGCATGCTTTAGATAAAATCACAAGATTCTCAATTTGAAAGATCTTTGTTCCTCTTTCCAAACAAGAAATATGAGAAATAATAGCCACAAATAGGCAATTTGTTTATTATAAATAAATCTCATTAATAGGCCATCAAGTACACAAAGCACATTAACCATAAATATAAATGATCTGACTCTATTTTCCCATAGTTTGTTCTAAAGTTGACACTTACTGGAGAGAAACTCAGGTTCTTGTGAAAGTCAGTTTGTTGTTGTTAAGTGCCATTGAGTCAGTCCTGACATTCTATAGGGTTTCCGAGGAGAGGATGATGAGTTTGAACCGCCAACCATGTGGTTCAAACTGACCTTGCGGTCTAGTGCTTATCCTACAGTGCCATATCAGGACTCTTTGAAAGTCAGTTTAGTACCTATTTTATAAACCTCTTCAGTCCCTGAGGTTGTGAGTCAGAAAGTTAGAATTCCCTGGGGATAAAGTCCCAATTATCTTGATGAAAGAAACGAAACGAAACAAAAAACTTTCTCAGTCAGACATCTTTGGTGCATGCCTTGAGTATGGTCACATTTGAGGACTTCCTCATAAGTTGACACAGAAAGCCAAAAACCTTTCAGAAAATGTAAACTCGTGCCAACTTTATTTTTCTTTTATTGCATAAGCAGTACTCATATTAGTCAATACTAATATTTATTTGTAAATATTTAAAATTAAAATATTTTTAAAAGAATATTAAATATTCTTTTTGTTACATAAATAATATAGGTCAATCTTAGTAGTGTAAAATAATAGTCATTTACCTTGGTTTTATTTTTTAACTTTTTATTGTGATTTGGGTAAATGTCTACATAGCAAACATGTTTTCCACTCAACAATTCATATGAATTTGTTTCATATAATTGATTGTAATCCTACAATGTAAGATCACTCATCCTACTTCCTCCCTGTGTTTCTTCTTTCAATTTCTCCTTCTTTCCTAACTCCTTTTACTTTCTGAACTTGGCCAATGCTGCCCTTTTGGTCTTGAATAGATAATTATTTTAAGGAATTCATACCTCCCTAGAGTAAGTGTTCATCTTATAGACCTAACTATTTTTTGGCAGTTCAAACTCATCAGCTGCTCCTTGGCAACCCTATATAGGCTCACTATGAGTTGGAACTGACTCAATGGCACATAACAACAATAACAACATTTTTTGGCTGGAAAGTAAGCTATGAGGATGATTTTAGTTCCAGGCTTGAAGGTTGACTAAAGACCGTAGGCTTGGTGATCCCTCCAGTCTCTATCAGACATGTAAGCCTGGTCGTTTTTATGATTTTGAGTTTTGTCCCACATTTCCCTCACCCCTCACTCAATCCAGGACCTCCCAAAGTCATCCATTTCAGAGTGGTCAGGAGTAGTAGCCAGGTGCCATCTAGTTGCCACAATGAAATGTATTTCATTGTAATAATTGCTTTCATGCTTACAAAAATTTTCACTCTTTTTTTTTTTTTGCTCTGGATGAGAGGCCAATAGCTGTACCTTAGATGACTGATCACAAGATTTTAAGACCCAAGTTGCTTTCAGCAATGTAGGATGTAAAAATTTTTCTGTGTGAACTATGTTGTGCCAGTTGATACTTTTGTATATGTATGCCAATTGAGATTTATATGACCTGGGATTGTGGTCCCAAACCCCCAGGCCCAGTGACTCATTCCCTCAAGGCTCCATGTATGACCCCCCAAAAAATGGATTGACATAGTGGCTGAAGTAACAGGCTCAAACCCAACAGCAATTGTGAGGCTAGCAGAAGACTGGGAAGTACTTCTTTCTGTTGTCCATAGGATCCGTTTGAGTTGGAACTGACTAAATGGTACCTAGCAACAGCAATGTGCTTTACGATATTCATGGATATAGTTGCAGAATTTACAAATAAACATTTTGAAATATCCCCTGTCTAGTGTGTATATATATATATATATATACATACATACATTGTTGTTGTTATTAGATGCCATTGAGTTGGTTCCGACTCATAGCAACCCTATGCACAAAAGAACAAAGCACTGCCCAGTTCTGCATTATTGTCACAATCATTGCTAAGTTTGAGCCCATTGCTGCCACTAATACAGGTCATTGGGGTTCTTTCTCTTTTTCACTAACCCTAAACTGTACCAAGCATGATGTCCCTCCCCATGGACTAGTCTTTCCTGATAATATGTACAAAATATGAGAGATGAAGTCTCACCATTCTGTCTTCTAAGGAGCATTCTGGTTCTACTTCGTCTAACACAGATTTGTTTGTTATTCGGGCAGCCCATGGTAATTTTAATATTCTTCTCCAACACCACAACACAAGTGCATCCGTTCTTCTATGGTCTTCCTTATTCATTATCCATCTTTCACAGTATATCAGTAATGGGTGGTGGATTTTGTCAAATGCCTTTTGTTCAGTGATTAATATGATCATGTAGTTCTTTTCACTTGCTTTACTTATGTGGTGGATTACATTTGTTGTATTTCTAATGTTGAATCATCTTTGCATACCAAATATGAATCCAACTTGGTCATAATGTATTAATTTTTTGGCTTTGTTGTTGAATTATGTTGACTAGGATTTTGTTGAGAATTTTTGCATTTATGTTCACGAGGGATATTGTTCTGTAATTTTTTTTAGTGTTGACTTTGCCTGCCTTTGGTAGCAGGGTTGTGCTAATTTCATAAAATGAACTTTGGAAAATTCTCTCCTTATCTGTATTCTGGATTAGTTTGAGTAGAATTGATATCAGTTTGTCTCAGAAGGCCAATTCTCTAGTGAAATCATCTGGGCCATTTTATATATTGTTGTTGTTAAGTGCCGTCGAGTCGGTTCTGACCCATAGCGAACCCTGTACAGGGTTTCCGAGGCTGTAAATCTGTGAATTGAGTGAAGGTTTACAGACAAGATTATCAGTTTTACATTCAACAAATAATACACCTTGTTTTATCTCAATGATTGCAATCCCTTCCATGCAACAACAATTATCCCGCTTCCTCCCTGTGTAGTTCAAATGACTTTGCCGTCTGATGCATTAGCCCACAGCACCACACTAGGTAGCCAATGTCTAAGTTGCAAATCCCTATCTACCCTGTATACAGAGAGCCTAGGATTGATGATGCGAAGATTCCTTTCCTCTCAGTTGGTATTTTATATATATCATGTAATTTATGGAATTTGATTATACAAAGTCTTGACAATGCATCTAAGATAATTCCTCCTAAATTAGAAGTGATTATTTTTTCTTGGACATCCTGATGTGGTGCTATGGGTTCATGCACTGGACTACAAAGTTGTTTGAACCACAAAGTTGGTGGTTCAAGCTCACCAGGAGCTCCTCAGAAACATTATACAGGGTCTGTATGGGTTGGAACCTACTTAACAGCACTTAACAACAACAACATTTTTTCTTGATAAATACTTTAGTCAATTTAATTCAGCATGCACATTAGCAGACCAAAGGGCAGTGGAAGGCACACAATGGATTATGCATAGTCCTGACAAAGCCATTAATTCTGGTTTAAAATTGAATTCCTATAGGAATTTCCCAGTGGCTAAAATGTAAATTTTGCTACAATAAACATTTCTCTTCTTGGTAGTAGTTGACAACCAGCTGCAGCTGCTTAAAGGTATCACTCCTTCTAAACTGGTAGAAGGACCTCATTGTTAACATGGGGCAAGTGCTAATTTAGCTCTATTCAAACAGGGAGAACAAGCATTTCAAACTACTTCCATACCAATTTTGAATCTTATATCAATAGCCAGTTAGAATACCCTTAAGCTCTCTGGAGGGCAGAAAGGGGTTGAAGAAGAGTCTGATAAAAGAACACAGGAGCTGGTAGGTCAGAATTTCTCAATTGTCTTCTCATATAAAATTTATCTCTATTGATCAGGCTCTGTAAGAAGTTAGAGAGGCTAGAATACAGTCTAATCGTAGCCCTTAGGAAAGGATTGGATTTGTTTGATAGATTTTATTTATTTATCACATATTCTGAGCTTACTTGGAAAATTAGCATTTTAAGATCTGAATTATGACTAAGGTAGTGCCATGGAGAATATTAAAAAATGTAACAACTTATTTCTTGGAACCAACTGTCAAATATTAGAAAAAATTCAGGCTTTTAGATAACAACACACCTGTGAACTATTAGTGCTGTATTTTTTATGAAAGGAAGCTTTAAAAAAATATACAAACAAAAAAGTCAATATCCACTAGCAGTACTAATTTCTCTATTATAAATATTCTTATAAACATTCTAGTTAAATATTGTTGTTGTTACATACTGTTGAGTCAGTTCTGACTCCTAGAGACCCTGTATAGACAGGGTTTCTAAGGCTGTACATCTTTTTGGAGCTTAAAGTCTCATCTTTTTCTTGTGTAGTGACTGGTGGGCTTGAACTGCTAACTTGTGGTTCACAGTCTAGTGCTTATCACATAGAGTCCCTGTATTCCCCAGTTGAGCATGTGTTATTGTTAGTTGCTGTTGAGTCAGTTCCAACTCATAGCAACCCATAATAGGGTTTCTGAGGAGTAGGTGATGGGACTGAACAGACAACTTTCTAATTTGAAGTCCAATGCTGGTCCTCCAGCATCACAGCACTTGGGCATTGTTGTTGTTATTAAGTACTGTAAAGTTGGTTCCGATGCATAGCGACCCTATATATGGTTTCCAAGAGGAGCAGCTGATGAGTTTGAACTGCCAGCCTTGTGGTTCACAGTCCAGTGCTGATACACAGTGTCACACCTCGTGTATATTTTTAGGTGGTAGATACATTGAAAATGCATTTATTTTTGTCTAATAAATGCTACTGATGATGAAAAAATATTCCAAAGCATATTGGTCATTTGGATTTCTTTGTTTTGAAACTATAATGTTGTCATAAAGTTGGGACATGTGTTAGGGAGAATTTATGTTTTCTGATTTATTATTTCCTTGTACCTGGGTTTAAGAGAATAATATGCATTATCATTTTCCTCTTCTAGCTCTGATGTATTGATAGGTTTCAAGGTGTGACATGATGTGCTATGAGGAGAGAATCAATGTTAAACCAATTATTTTAAGCCAATGAAAGACAGGTTTTTTCTTATAGCAAAGTGTTTACACAGTTATTTTCAGATATGATCTACTAATCTACTTTTCTCTTTCTGACTTTCATAGTGCTTTTTGAATGGAAAATTTCAAAGGGCAGCTTGAGAAGACAAAGTAAATTATTTTAATGAACTATAAAAAACCTGGAGTTAGAAAACCAAAAAGGAAGAACACAATCAGGATTTCTCAAGCTAAAAGCAAAGAAATAAAAATTAGAGCCTTGGGTTGCAATACTGAAGGATTCTATTGAATGATACAGGAAGTATCAAAAGAAGTTGGAAGAAATGCACAGAATCACTGTACCAAAAAGAATTGGTCGATGTTCAACCATTTCAAGTGGAAGCATGTGATCAAGAATTAATGATATTGAAAGAACAAGTCCAAGTTTCACTGAATGCATTGGTGAAAAGCAAAGCTCCAGAAATTGACAGAATACAAATAGAAATTTCTCCAAAACATGATGCAGTACTGCAGGCACTTATTCACCTATGCTGAGAAATTTAGAAGAAAGCTAGCTAGCAAAGTGATTAGAAGAGGTCCATGTTTGTGCCCATACCAAAGACAAGTGACCCAATGAATTGTATAAATAATCTAACAATATCATTAATATCACTTGCAAGTAAAATTTTGTTGAAGATAATTCAAACGTGGTTGCAACAGTACATTGGAAGGGAGTTGTCAGAAATTCAAGCCAGATTTAGAAGAGGATGTGGAGCTAGGGATGTCTGATGGGTCTTGACTAAACACCAGAAAGATGTCCTTTTGTACTTTATCGACTATGAAAAGGCAGTCTACTGTGTGTATCATAACTATGGATAACATTACCAATAATGGGTATTGCAGAGCACTTAATTGCGATCACAAGGAACCCGAACATAAACCAAGACATAATCATTCAATCAGAACAAAGGGATTCTGAATGGTTTAAAATCAGGAAAGATATGTGCCAGGGTTGTATCCTTTCCCTATACTTATGCTGAGTAAATTATCTGAGAAATCAGATTTTATTAAGACCAACATGACATTAGGTTTAAAGGACGTTTGAGGACTATGGTGTGCCTGCCCCAAGCCATGATATTTTCAATCACCTCATATCCATATGAGAATTGGACAATTAATAAGGAAAACTGTGGAATAATGAATGTATTTGAATTATGGTGTTGTGAAGAATATTGAAAGTACCAAGGCCTGCCAGAAGAAGGATCAAATCTGTCTTGGAAGAACTACAGCCAGAATGCTCCTTAGAAGCAAGGATGGAGGCTTGGTCTCTTGTACTGTGGACATGTTTTTAGGAAAGACTAATACCAGGGGAAGGACACAGTGCTTGAAAAAGTGGAAGGTCAGAGAAAAAGAGGAAGACCCCCTGAGGATGGATTGACACAGAGACATCAATGAACTCAAGCATAACAGCAATAATTAGCATGGTGCAGGTCTGGGCAGTGTTTTGCTCTGTTGTGCATAGGGTCTCTATGAATGCTAAGTAATGTTAAAAGTGATATATTAATTTGCATATTTAAGTTTACGTCCTCTGAAATTAAACCACAACTAGGGCTATCAGGAAGAGTCCCCAAGAAAACATAAAATAGGTTTGATTAACCCTGATGTTTTTGCTTACATTGTGTCATATCTTGTATAAATATAGGAAACATGGTGGCTCTGTAGGACAAGCACTGGACTGCAAACCACAGTGTTTGTTGTTTTGAGCCCACCAGTTGGTCTGTGGGTGAAAGATGAGACTTTCTGCTTCTGCAAAGATTTATTCCCTCATAAATCCTACACTGGGAACACAGAATACCGGATAAAGCAGATTCAGGGGATAGTACCAGAATGCTGAACTTTGTATAAAGGATTATTTAGAAAGTTAGAAGGCTTATAGCCAGTGGAATTTGTAGCAGAAGCAAGAAAATGGTGTTTTCTGATTGGCCGGTCCCAGTGGCTCCCAGAGCATCCATCTTGAGAATGACAGAGTGGGTGAAGGATCAGAACAGTGCTCCCACCGCAGACATCTGACTCATCCTTGGAGATAAAGATACCAACTTTTTGTTTTTTTTCTCTGTTCATCGGTCTCTCACTGACTGTACACCTCCATTCTGGTGACTAGAGGGGGTGCCTGAGCAAGTGGAAACTCCACCCTCACCCCCTGAGGGTTCTATTATGCCTGTGCACAGATCTGCTCAGCCAAATCTAAGGGGAAATGTTCCACTTAAAACCAAACAGTAGCACAAAACGGATACAGCTGGCCCTGATCAGCTAATCACTAGGAAAAAGGCCTGAGCAGGGGTTATGGAGTGGGAGAAAGACAGACTGAAAAGGAAACAGGCTGAAAATTAAATACTGAGTTACATTATAAGGACCAACAATGACATCTTGAAATTTCCCAGGCAGCCTTGAAGGCAAGAAGCTGAAAGAGGGACATTAAAGTCATACTCATATATTGCTACAGATTTTTTTTTTTTTAAACTTTTCTCTTTTCTGCAATTATTGTACTATAGTATATAATCTGTGTTTTTTTATCGTTGCTGTTGCTGTTTTTTGGGGGTTTTTTTTGGTCCCCTTTTTACCTTTAGGGACTCTTCCTCTCCCTACATTACACAAGAAGAGACAGCAATTGTGGTCATATAGTTAAGCTACAATCACATGCTATAAAATCCCACCATCCAGGCAAGATCCAATAACAGCTGCTACACACCAGATAGGCAGTCAACACCTGCTATAGTTACTCTGAGATGAATAATATAAAAAGTGAAAAGGGAAGCCCATTTTCTGATCACATCTATCTAGAGGCAATCAGAAAACATAATAAAACATCAACATACATCTATCTAATTATTGAGGTCACAGATAACTATTGAAGCTGCCCAAGAAACAGCTGACCATATCAGCACATGTCTAGATAGAGTGACTGAGACAAATGAGCAGGAGATAGACCTAGACATCACATTGGAAGGAGGTCAGGCTCTCATGTCTGAGAAGAAATTTAGAAAAATGATACTGAGATATATCCAATTACTCCATGAAAGGTTTGAGAAAATAAGGAAGAAGTCAGGAAAGCACTACAGGAACAATTAAATAAGTTAGATACAGCATTGGAAGCAATTCAAAATCTGCAAAAAGAGTTCCAAATGATAAATAATAAAATATCAGAAATGGACAATACACTGAAAGGACAAAAGAGTAGAATTGAAGAGCTAGAAGCCAGGACTAGGGAGCTGGAAGATAAATCTCTCAATACTGTTAAAACAGAAGAGCAAGCAGAAGAAAGGATTTTAAAAATCTGAAGAAAGTCTAAGATTCATGTTGGACAACATCAAGAAGAATAACAAGAATTATCGGCATTCCAGAACAGGAAGAATCACACAAGTCCACTGAGGAGATAGTTGAGGATCTTCTGGAAGAAAATTTCCCTAAATCCTGAAAAATGAAAAGATAAACATTCAAGAAACTCAACGAACTCCAGGAAGGATGGACCCCCAAAAAATCACCAAGACATAATAATCAAGTTCTCCAAAACCAAAGACAAGGAGAGAATCCTGAAATCAGCTAGGGAAAAGAAAAGTGTTACGTAAAAAGGCAAGCAAATTGGATTAAGCTCTGATCTTTCAGCAGAAACCATGCAGGCAAGAAGACAATGGGAAGACATATATAAAACCCTGAAAGAAAAAGAACTGCCAACTAAAAATCGTTTACCCAGTAAAACTGTCAATCAAATACGATGGTGTAATAAAAACATTCCAGGATAAGCAGATGCTAAGTGATTTTGCCAAAACCAACCCCATTCTTCAAAACATCCTAAAGGGAACTCTTTGGACTGAGAACAAACAAGAACAGACAACAACCAGAGATTGACATACATGGTAGCACCACCCAGAACCAAATTGACAAATGGAAGAGTCCAGAACAGAACAAAACTATAAGAACAAATTCAGAGGATCTGGAAGATCAGTCTATGATCAAAAACAATTACAATGTGAATCAAGGTTAAAAACATTGGAAAAGAGATCCAGGTGATGAGGAAGTCAGGTAGATTACAGCATAAATCCTACACAGGGTCACTATGAGTTAGAACTGATTAGACAGCATTTAACAACAACAAAAATATAAACATGCTCTGAATTGATCATATCAGCCTTCTACCATCAGAGGGGCAATTGATTGTATGACCGTTGTTGAAAAATTTAGGCACACATTTCCTAATGTTTCTGTAATACATGCTCATATACCTCATTGCAGATGGACAAATTGTTCATCCTAATGGAGCACATTGGTCTTTGTGAGTCATCATAGTTATTCTGCGGTGATGTTGAAATCTACATGAAAAACAACTGTGTTAAAAGCTACTGTGATTCGTCTGATCATTTATTTACCATTCTTTTCTTTTAATATTTACCATTCTTAGTTTACCTGGTATGATGCTGTAGGATAAACACTGGACCACAAGATCAGTTTGAACCACAAAGTTAGCAGTTAAGTTTAATGCCAAGTAGAACAATCCTGTCTTTCTGCTTTCCCCATGGAGTCTCTTGAACCAGACCTCAGTAGTTCCTGAGGCATATATATATGCTATTTTCCAGTGCTATTTACACTCATCTTTACTTCTAGTACGTTTCTAGAATTTCTCAATTCTTTAAGGCATTTCTCATTTGGTAACATCTTTATGCCTTTAAAAATATGCTTGAGATTATCTGGTTTATATTGAAAAGAGAATATATGGGCGGGATCTTTACTTCTAGTACGTTTCTAGAATTTCTCAATTCTTTAAGGCATTTCTCATTTGGTAACATCTTTATGCCTTTAAAAATATGCTTGAGATTATCTGGTTTATATTGAAAAGAGAATATATGGGCAGGAATTTTGGTTTTGCCACTTATTAGCTCTGGGTCCTTTGTAAATTCTTAAGTTTTGGTGCCCTTATACACAGATTAGAAATAATGAAGTTTCACAGCAATATAATGAATATTAATTGAGATGGTAAAGCTAAAATTCCTGGAAAATGGTTATAATTCAATATTATGCATAGACATATGTGTTGTGGATTAATGTGTTGGGCTACAAAGTCTGTTTGAATCGCAATGTCGGTGGTTCAAGCTCACCAGCTGCTACTCAGAAACCCTATACAGGGTCACTATGAGTCAGAACTAGACTCAATGGCACTTAGCAACAACAACAACATACATTTAATTACTTTCTTTATTAGTATCTAATGTTTTGTGATTCATACATTTCAGAATCTTGTGTTTTGGTTCTTGGATAGCCTGAATCCAGGTGATAAACTTCTCACATTCTGGTTTTGACTTCAAATATTTCTGGAACTAGGTTTTACCTTCTACCTCTTTGAAGAGTTATCATGAGAATCCAATAATATGATCTTGAGAAATTATGTTGGAAACTATATGCTGCTTCCATCTCATTTCCCTCCTAAAGATGTTTTGATATTCATTTATTTAATTATGTATTCAGATATAAATTTATAGAAATAGCATAGTACATATCAAACAGAGAATTTAGGTGGGTGCTAGGATACATTAGTGAAAAAAATCGAGTTTTATGTAAGATTGCTTATTTTTCTTAGGATCCAATGATTATCCATGCTCACAAATATTTTTGGATTTGGTAAACTACTCAATATTCTTTCATATGATTATATGATGGTTATTATTATTCCACTAAAAGATAAACCAAAGAGCTGTCATAATCTATAACTTAGAAACAAGAAAACAACTGCATAAGAAAGTCAAACATCTTGCTCAGTATTGTTGTTGTTTTGTTAGGTGCCATTGAGTCAGTAATGACTCATAGTGACCCTATGCACAACAGAACAAAACACTGCCTAGCTCTGTGATAACCTCACAATTGTTGTTACATTTGAACCCACTGTTGCTGGCACTATGCCAATCCATCTCATTCGATGTCTTCCTCCGTTTCTCTGACCTGCCACCTTACCAAGCATGATATCCTTCTACAGGGACCGGCTCCTCCTAATAATATGTCTGAAGCATGAAAGACAAAGTCTGGTCATTCTGGATTTCAAGGAGCACTCTGGCTGTACTTCTTCCAAGATTAGTTTGTTCTTTGGTAGTCTATAGTACTTTTAATATTTTCCCCCATCACCATAACTCAAATGAATCAATTCTTCTATGGTTTTCCTTATTCATTGTCCAATTTCCACATGCTTATGAGGTTATTGCTAATACCATGGCTTGGGTCAGACTCACCTTAGTACTCAAATTGACATCTTTCCTCTTGAACATTTTAAAGAGGTCTTGTGCAGCAGATTTGCCTAATGCAATACGTCGTTTGATTTCTTGACTGCTGCTTCCATGAGTGTGACTGTTGATCCAAATAAAATGAAGTCTTTGAAAGCTTCAATCTTTTATCCATTTATATTGTTGTTGTTGTTGTTGTTAGGCGCCATCAAGTCAGTACTGTCTCATAGTGACCCTATGCACAACAGAATGAAGCACTGCCCTGTTTTGTGCCAACATCATAATGATTAATATGCCTGAGCCACCTGCTGTTGCCACTGTGCCAATCCATCTCTTAGGGTGTCTTCCTCTTTTTCTCTAACTGTCCACTTTATCAAACATGATATCCTTCTCCAGGGACTGGTCCCTCCTGATAATATGTCCTTAGTATAAGAAATGAAGTCTGACCATCCTGGTTTCCAAGGAGCATTCTACCTATAGGTCTTCCAACACAGATCTGTTTGTTCTTTTGGAAGCTCATGGCACTTTCAATATTTTCCTACAACACCATAGCTCAAATGCATCAATTCTTCTACGGTCTTCCTTATTCACTGTCCAACTTTCACATGCATATGAGATTATTGAAAATACCATGACTTGGACAAGGCTCACCTTAGTCCCCAAACTGACATTTTGTGCTTGAACATTTTAAAGGGCTCTTGTGCAACATATTTGCCTAATGCCATACATCATTTGATCTCTTGAATACTGCATCTATGAGTGTTGATGGTTGACCCAAGCAAAACAAAGTTTTGGACAACTTCAATCATATCTTCATTTATTTGGATATTGTTTATTGGTCCTACCATGAAGATTTTTGCTGTCTTTACATTGAGGTACAACCCATAGTGAAAGATCTTCATCAGCAACTATTTTAAGTCCTCTTCACTTTCAGCAAGCAAGGTGGTGGATCAAACCCACCAGCCACACCTCAGAAACTCTATGCAGGGTCACTATGAGTTGGGACTTTCTCGATGGCACTTAATGATTCACCACATTTTTAAAGTAGATAATTGGATACATCTTATTGCTTTTAAAGACATTTCAAAATAAAGATTTGATGAAATTGTGAATTTACCAGAACTATAACCTACATGACAGACTCAAACCTATGGAAAGATGACACTGGTCAGCTACTGGTCTTGGTATATAGAAAAACAAAAAAAAAGCAAACTAAAACCAGCACTAGAAGCTAAGAATCTGCCACTGCCGTGGTAAAGAGCCATAGCTGGGATGTTGCTGACAGGAACTGGAAACAAATAGGAAAGTCCTGTCCCTATCGTCATACAAACGTCCATTCTCCCTCTAGTTCTTATTTTGGCAAAGCCTATCAGAAGCTAACTGACAATGGATAAATATGTGTTTCAGTGTCCCAAGTCTAACTCACAAATCAGAGCATAGAAAAGTGAATTGGAAGCTGAGAAACAAAAGTTGAATGATGTCAAAGTTATTCAATAAATGCTTACTAATTGCTTTACAGCATTCAAGTATAACCATCACAAATAATAATATAATAGTTAATGTTTATTGAACATTTAGAATGTTCCAGGTACCATTAAGTGCTATGCTTATTAAATGCTTTGTAACTTATTAAAGTATAACCATCACAAATAATAATACATTGGCCAATGTTGATTGAGCATTTAGAATGTTCTCGATACTATTAATTGCAATACTAATTAAATGCTTTATTACATATTAAAGTATAACCATCATAAATAACAGTGCAATGGCCAATGTTTACTGAGCATTTAGAATGTTCTGATTACTAGTAAGTGCTATGCATGAATTAACTCACTTAATCTTGTTACGTAACTACTAAATGCTTTTATAACACATCAAAGTATAACCATGACAAATAAGAATACAATGGCCAATGTTTATTGAGCAGTTAGAATGATCCAGGTATTATTAAGTGCTATGTATTAATTGTCTACGGCCATACCACCCGGAATGCACCTGATCTCGTCTGATCTCAGAAGCTAAACAGGGTTGGGCCTGGTTAGTACTTGGATGGGAGACTGCCTGGGAATATTGGGTGCTGTAAGATTTTTAGGAGTCCTGGTGTTGTGCTGTGGGTTAATGTGCTGGACTGCAAAATCAGTAGTTCAAGCTCACTAGTCGCTCGTCAGAAACCCTATACAGGATCTCTATGGGTTGGAACCAACTTAATGACACTTAACAACAACAACTGACTCATTTATTGTTAGTAAGTAATAATACTTACCTGTTAACAGGAAAGAAAAACATTAAGGTTTTTATTCCTACAACTTAAAAGTAGCTACAGTTTTTTATCTTATATTTGTATTCTGTATTTAATTCTTATAGACTCCTCACAGTGTTAAGTTAAGGAGAGGGTTTCTTTCCTCTACTGATCATATTGGACTCAATTTCCCCAGTATAAGAGTACCTTCCATTCTCCACTTTGATGCTGCCACATATGACTGTACTTTTCTGTCAACAGAGCGAATCTTACTCTAGAACCTTCTCTGTCTTATCTACAGTCCCCAAACACTCTGTTGCTCCTTAGTCCATTGAACAAGGTGACTTTTTCTCCAATGTCTCATGCTTTTCTCATCAATGTTCATCAGTTACCAGTTCTGTCTAGTTCTTCTACTGCTTAGGAGCTTGTGTAATTCAATACAGAGTAGGAAAGAAGTCCTTTTCATTCTGATCTCTTCTTAAAGTCCCTCGGACTTTCCATTCTGCCAAGAGGAACTCTCTTATATTGTCATATGCATTTTATTAAAGCTAAAATTTAAGATACAAGGGTGAGTAAAAAATTATATTAAAACACCCATCCATGTCCATGGCTGATGATAACATTGAACGTGTACATGAAATGATTCTGTTGAATAGATGAGTGGCAGTGGATTATGTGGCAATTCATTTACAAATCAGCCATGGCTCTGCCTATGAAATAATCCACAACAGACTTGGGTTTCAAAAAGTTTTACAAGCTGGGTACCAAAACAACTCATGAAGAGCATAAACAAAAGTGTTTCAACATGTGCATACAAAATTTGGACTGATACTCAAAGGAAGGATTTTAAAAATATCACTGCTGCTGATGAGACATGGATTTATCACTATGAAAGGAAATGGCAGAGTATGGAATGGAAACATCCTCAATCGTCGACCAAGAAAAAATTCAAAAGTCAACCATCAGCTGGAAAATTGATGCTTACAGTTTTCTGGGATTCTCAAGGGCCAGTTTTGGAACACGATTAAGAAAAAGGTTCAACAATCAACAGTGCTCATTCCAGTGAGATGCTCACTGAAGAGCTGAAGCATAAACTTCAGATAAAACACAAAGGACTGCTATCCAAGGGTGTTATGATCTTGCATAACAATGCACGTCCACACACCTATGTCCACACTGTTGACTCTCTGCAAAAACATCATTTTGAGGTGTTAAAGTATCCTCCCTGTAGTCCTGATCTTGCTCCATCAGACTTTCACCTGTTTGTTCCCTTGAAATCAGCCCTTCAAGGACAAAGAGTCACCTCTGATGGAGAAGTGAAGACAGTGGGGCATTTGTGTCTTGCAGCTCAGCCTAAAACATTTTAAAATAAGGTAATCTGAAAGCTTATTGGCAGATGGACAACTTGTATTGTAAAACAAGGAAATTATGTTGAAGAATGATGTTGTTCATCTTTTCTAAAAGTTGATTAAATTCTACAGTCAGAGTGCAGATAATTTTTGACTCACCTTCGTAAATTACCAGGGAGCTCTTCCATGAATTTTGGTCTTATTATCAAATCCCAGAAAAATTTTGGTAACTGTTGAAAAAACTTGTTGCTCTACATGATACTGTAAACCACATAGGAAATAAAACCGAATACACTAGCATTTAAGGACTGTTCACATGGCAAAAAAACACACCCAATGTTGTTCATTTTAAAAGTATTGCATTTATCAATTTTCTTTTTAAATAATCTTTGTTACCTCAGGTATGGCAAATATATATTTCTGGTTTCCTGTATCATATAGTTTGTATATTCATTCAGAAATATTTGTTGAGCACCTGTTATGTGCCAATCACTATACTAGGGATACTCAATGAGATGTCATAGGATAATAAACAAACAAATTCCTTTCCTCAGGGACTATGTATGTGAGGTGGGTGCACAGAGGAAATAATAAAATGTCATATGCTGGTTACTATTTATTTTGCATAATTAATTATTAATATAACCAATATATGTTACAAAGGACTTTTTGGAACACCTTCTGACTTGATTTTTTTTTTAGAGTTTCAAGAGTGATTCTTTTCGGCTGGTTTTGTAACATATTGCATTTCCATTTTAGTATTTTAAAAATATCATCATGATAAATGGAGAAAAGATTGAAGTTGTTAAAAAGACTTCATTTAACTTGGATCCACAATCGACACTCATAGAAGCAGCAGTCAAGAAATCAAATGGTGTTTTGTATCAGGCAAATCTGCTGCACAAGACCCCTCTTTAAAGTGTTCAAGAGCAAAGATGTCAATTTGAGAACTAAGGTGCACCTGACACAAGCCGTGGTATTTCCAATGGTCTCATATGCATGTGAAAGTTGAACAATGTATAAGGAAGACCATAGAAGAATTGATGCAACTGAGTTACGGTGTTGAAGAAAAATATTAAAAATACCATGGACTTCCAGAAGAACAAAAAAGTGTGTTTTGGAAGAAGTTCAACTAGAATGCTCCTTAGAAGTCAAGATGGCCAGACTTCATCTCTCATACTTTGAACATGCTATCGAAGTATGAGGGACCAGGTCCTGGATAAGGATATCGTGGTTGAATAAGTGGAGCGTCCGCTAAAAAAGAGAAATACCTCCAATGAGATGAATCAGCACGGCGATGGGCTCAAGTTTAACAACAATTGTTACACTCCTTTTGTGAGGAGCTCGAGGCCAAGCAGTATTTTATTCTGTTGTGCTCTGGGTTGCTTTGAGTCAGAACTAATTCAATGGCACCTAACAACAGCAACAACAACCATATTTTTTAAAACACTGTTGTTGTTAGCTGCTTTTTAGTCAATTCCAACTTTATGCACCATAGAATGAAATACTGCCTGGTTTCGTGCCAACCTCACAATCATTGCTACATGTAAGCCTATTGCTGCTACCACTGTGCCAATTCATCCAGTGCTTATTGCATGGGACCACTGCTTTCTCAAATAGTACAATAGCAGCCCAAATATTTGCATTATGCAGTTTTCAATGACAAATAGTAAATTTGTTTTCACATAGTAATTTTGTATCTTTTTCAAATTTTGTGTCTTCAGCAGTTTTTAAAACCAAATCACATCATGTAAATTAGTGTTTATATTCCGTTAGAGAAGTGTTTTCTACTCATCATGGTCTTTACAGCAGCTTTTACATCCTTGTTTCTCAAACTATAGATGAGTGGGTTGAGCATGGGAGCCATCACTCCATAGAAGAGGGAGATGAGAGCATCAATGATGTCTTGGTTATCTGTACCAATAGAGTTTTTAGACTTGGGCTTTGCATACATGAAGAAGATGGTTCCGTAAAATATAACCACCACTGTTAGATGAGCTGAGCAGGTGGAAAAGGCCTTACGTTTTCCTTCAGTTGAAGGGATCCTCAAAATGGTGGCAATAATAAAAATATAAGAGATGGAGATTACTAGCAACGGAATAACAAGAACAATCAGATTTGATCCAGCCATGCTGATCACATTGATTGAAATATCAGCACAAGCAAGTTTCAAGATAGCCAAGATTTCACAGACAAAATGACTAATGACATTATTAGCACAGAATGGTAACTGTATTGCGAGAGATGTTTGCACCAGGGAGTCAGCAAGCCCAGTGAGCCAGGATCCAGCTGCCATGGGCACGTAGGTACCCTTGCTCATGATGATAGGGTATCTTAGTGGGTAGCAGATGGCCACATAGCGATCAAGTGCCATCATGCCTAGGAGCACACACTCTGTGGCTCCCATGGCAAAGGAGAGAGACATTTGCACCATACACCCTGAGAAGGAAACAGTTTTCCTTACTGTCAGAAAATTATCAAGAATTAGTGGGACAGAGGAACTTGTGTAGCAAATGTCCAGAAAGGAAAGATTACAGAGGAAGAAATACATGGGGGTGTGCAGGTGATTATCATATATGATTACTGAGATAAGGATTCCATTACCCAGCAGGATCATCAGGTACATCCATAAAACTAGCACAAAGAACACTGTCTGGAGTTTGGGGTGGGCAGAAAGCCCTACCAGGACAAATTCTGTCAATGTGGAATCGTTGGTCCTTTCCATGTTACATATACTCTTTCTCCAACAGGCACTCTATGGATGATAGAATAGGAATTTGTTAATACAGTAACGTGTGCAAATAACTTCTTTTTAAGCATCACTTTCTTTATTACTGAAGTCCTGTGTTTTGGCAAGTTTTTTGCTGTAAACTTAGACTGGGAATCCCCAACCTGACTTTTCCAGGATTCAGAGACAACGTGTTGGCTCCCAAACATGTTTATTGCTGCACCCACTAATTCTGATGCTTAACACGTTAATGTTGCAAACTAGTGACTCACCACCTGGATCTTGAAGGCAGATGTGCTAAGTTTAAAAGTGCCTACACTGTATTTTAAATCTGAATTAGAGACCATCTTAACAGTAGGAGATATGATATAAAAATCTGATTTCCAGCTTCTCTTCAAATAGATTAGACTATTTGAAAATCTTGGACACATTTCGGTTATAGAGTTCAGCTATAGCTGATCATTCATTGTATTGGAAGCATCTCTCTCCATTCTCCAGAGAACTCTCCTCTCTCCCTTGTTTTCTTGCTACTGGAGGTGAATAAAAAACCCAAACTCATTGCAAATGACCTCGATTCTGACTCACAGTGACCCCATAGGATAGAGTAGAACTGCTCTAAATGGTTTCCTGTAAATATTTACAGGAACATACAACCTCATCTTTCTCTCATGGAGCAGCTGGTAGGTTTGAACTGCTGACCTTGTGGTTTGCAGTCCAACACTAAACATGTTACACCACCGGGCTTCTAACTGGAGGTGAAAAATAGTTGTTAATTGGCAAGTTTTTCTTAGCTGGTATCCATCGTTTATATTCCCTCACATATACTTAGATATATTTGAATTTTTGGCCCATAGATACAGGGCTAAGGTATCCAGACATAGTAGTCTTAATGACTAGTACAGTTAGAAGCTCATGAAAATGTTTCAGTCTATTTAAAAGTAAGAATAAAAGTTGATGTTTAAGTTTTAGTATAGTATTATTATATTTATGGAGTCCTGGTATATAGCACTGTAGGCTAAGCACTAGACCACAAGGTCAACAGGAACCACAGAGTCAATGGTTCAAGGTTCCTAGCCACTCCTCAGAAACCCTATATGGGGTGACCATGAGCTGGAACTGACTCAATGGCACTTAACAGCAACAACAACATTAATATATTAGGTCTTGTACAACAGATTTGCCTAATGCAATACGTCATTTGATTTTTGACCACTGCTTTCTTGATGGTTGATGGTTGATTGGAGCAAAATGAAGTCTATGACAACATATTACATTAGGCAAATCGACTGCACAAGAATTCTTTAAGGTGTTCAAGAGCAAAGATGTCATTTTGAGGACTAGGGTGTGCCTGATCCAAGCTATGATATTTTCAATAGCCTCATATGAATGTGAAAGTTGGACAGTGAATAAGAAAGACTGTAGAAGAAATGATGTATTTGATTTATGGTGTTAGAGAAGAGTATTAAAGGTACCATGGACTGCCAGATGAACAAACAAATGTGTTTTGAAAGAAGTACAACCAGAATGTTTCTTCGAAGTCAAGGTAGCCAGATTTTGTCTCTCATATTTCAGATATATTATCAGGAAGGACCAGTTCTTGGAGAAGGATATCATGTTTGGTCAAGTGGAGGGTAGGAGAGAAAAAGGAAAGTCCCATAGGAGATGGGCTGACACAGTAGTAGCAGCAAAGTCTTAAGTGTAGTAACAATTGTGAGGATGGCTGTGCAGGACTGAACAGTGTTTATTTCTCTTGCACATAGGGTCAGGATGGGTCAGAACCAACTCGACAGCATCTAACTATAACATTAGTATATTTGTCCATAAAGAACCCACAAAGACAAAGTGCCCCAGGCCAATCAAAGTCATATTGCAGGCTTGTGCCGCTTAGTCTTTTTAGAGCTCAATCTTGTATGCTGGAGGTATAATTGTTGTTGTTAAGTGCCATAATGTAGATTTTGACTCAAAGGCCCTGTATAGGGTTTCTGAGGAGCAGCTGGTGAGTTTGAACTGCCAACTTTGCAGTTCAAACCAACCTTTCGGTCAAGTCCTTATCCTATGATGGCACCTCAGGACTCTGGAGGTATAATTGTTGTTGTTAAGAGCTGTTGAGTTGGTTCTGACTCATAGCACCCCTGTAAAGGGTTTCTGAGAAGCAGCTGTTGAGTTTGAACCTCCAACCTTGCAGTCCAACGCATTTTCCTGCAGTGCCAAATCAGGACTGCAGGAGGTATACTTGGTGGTTACAAAATCCTTCATTAAATAAAGTACTGCAACTTCATTGAGGAAAGGGATATATTTTCTTTTTCTCCATAATGCTTAATATGAGAAGGGCATACAAATTCAAATATATGTTTGCTTTTTAAAATTGAAAAGTAGAAATCCAATTTTATCATAGAAGGAGATGGTATTGTATTGCAGTCTCCACCTAATTTCTGATGTTTGTCTCATTCAGGAATCGTCACTTGTGGATCAATGTATATTGTTAGGTGCCATCGAGTCAATTCTGACTTATAGCGACCTTACACACAACAGAATGAATGAAATATTACTGGGTTTTGCGATATCCTCACAATCATTGTTAAGCTGGAGCCCATTGCTGCTGCCACTGTGCCAAGCCATCGTGTAGTGCTTTATTTAAAATGTATCTAGGTAGGACAAGATTTCATCATTTCAATTGAATTTGGCTTTGATGAGCCTGAGGTAATGAGCCCAGGTTAAAATGTATGAGGCGTGGGTAACCTAGAAGACAATGTATAGGGGGGCGGTGGTAATGGTGATAATGTGCCGTGGAGTCGATTTTAGCTCATAGCAACCCTGTACAGGGTTTCTGAGGCTGTAAATCTTTACAGGAGCAGAAAGCCTCATCTTTTTCCCATGGAACAGCTGGTAGTTTCGAACTGCTGACCCTGAGGTTAGCAGCCCGATTCATAACCACTATGCTACCAGAACTCCTTGTATAGGAGGGCACTATTCAGAAAAGAAGATTCCCTGGGTGGTCCAAAGCCTGGTGATGTACTTCCCCAAAAAATCAGTCATTGAAAACCCTGTGGGGCACAGTTCTGCTCTGATTCTCATGGGTCACTATGAATCAGAACTGACTCAATAGGAACATTTATTATTTTTTTTAAAGTTGGAATAAAAAGATAGGAAAAGTTAGCTGGTTCGAAAGATACATTAAATGGGATGCTGAGGAACTATAATTTATTCTTCACTATTGGAGACTCTTGGAGTTTTAACAAATGTGATATTAGAGATGAAAACACTGAAAAGGGTTAATATAAAGGTAGTATTTAGGATTATGTACTTTCCTCCCAACATTGAATTGTTTTAAAGGATTCAGTGCAGCAATCTGTGCTTTGTAGGACTGCAATCACTGTTTTTCAGTGCAATCGCTGTTGCTTCTCTGGCTTGTAAAGAACCTCACTTAAAATTCATTTTCTTTTGGAATAAGACAGTTTTACCTAGTTAATTTCAGGTCCAATTGGAATCATTAAGTCATATTTCCTATGGCAAAAAAGAGAATCCCCTAGATTTTCAACTCAGTCCTGTAACAGTCAGTGAAAATCAAAGTGTACCAAGCTTCATTTAAAGGTGAAGACCAACCCTCCTCTGGGTCTTCCACAGCCATGTCTTAACTAAAGTTGTTATATTAACTGCTCCATGCCCCATTCAACTGGGTTTTTCAGCTTCTTTATAACTAAGAAGGGCAGAAAACCAGCGGAAAAGAAAAACATCCCTATAACAAATTTGATTACAAGCTGGGTATCTAGCCCTTACGAAACTCTGGTATTCATGTTTTTTTGTTTTGTTTTGTTTTCTTTGAAGAGTCTCTCATTCCACCCCTCAGCATTTGAGTTTGCTGAGGCATTGTTCACTAGATGAAAGAACACATATTCATTTTTTCCTTAGGTTCCTTCCACAGATCCCAAGATGTATTAAACATGATGAACAATTTGTAGTCACAAAAATCTCAACTACATCTCGTGAATTTGTGATTGCTGTTTTTAAGTTCCATTGAGTTAGCTCTGACTCATAGTGACCCTGTGTAGTGTTTCAGAGGCTGTAAATCTTTGCCAGAGTAGAAAGCCTCATCGTTCTCCTGGGGAACAGCTGGTGGGTTAGAACTGCCGACCTTGTAGTTCAGAGTCCAGTGCTTCTCATACAGAGCCAAGAAGCCCCCAGACTCTTGTGATACTATGCTGAATTTCTAGTTTCAGCTTGTGTGTCTTTACCTATGTACTGGAGCTAACAGAGGCTCATTACGTGATCCGAGTTTAACTGTGATCACATAGGCTAAGTTTATGTTGCACAGTAGAAACATAAAACACATTAAATTCTTCCTTGGGTCATAATTATCTTTCATTAAAAGAGTATTAGACCTGAATTTGCATTCTTGAGCAACATAAATCCATGTGCTGAGTCTCCCAACTGCTAGGAAAGCAAATGACTGCATTTCTCTTCAGAGTCCAGGCTTCTTCATCTGCAAAGTAGAGTTACTAATAGCTTCTTCATAGATTTTTATGAGAGTATCCAATTAAGAAGATATGATGCTTTGAAAGCAATTTGCAAGCTAAATGTAATATGCAAATGTCCATCCATTCACCCAACATATAGCTATAAGCCTAGTATGAACTAGGCAATATTACGGGGCTTGGTTAGGAGACAGTGGTGAATAAAGGGCAGTATTATAGCTTCTATTTTTCTTAAGGCCAAAGGATAATCCTTCACATAAATAATTATGCATTTATTAAACAACTTAATATTCTTTTCTTGATTTTATAACTTTAAAGTTTAAAGGGAATGGTCATAAACTGTTGTTAAGTGCTGTTGAGTCGACTCTGACTCAGAGCGATCCTGTATAGGGTTTCGGAGGAGCAGCTGGTGGGTTTGAACTTCTGACTTTGTGATTTGCAGTCCAGTACTGATCCTACAGCACCACACCAGGAGTCATAAATGACTGCTTTTTAATTTAGAAATGAGGAAAGCAGTGCTGAGAGAAGGTAAATGAATTGCTAGGTATTGTGTGCCTAATGAGATACCCTGATGGCACAGTGATCAAAAAACTGGCAATGCCAGCCACCAGGTACTCCGCAGAAGAAGGCTACGGATGTCTGCTACTATAAAGATTTACAGCTTTGGAAATGCCATAGAGAGGTCTGCACTGTCATATAGCGTTGCTATGAGTTGGAACTGGCTCTGTGGTAATGGATTTGACATGTTTTGGGTGTGCCTAATGAATGTGTCCTGGTGTGGCGCTGTGGGTTAATATGCCAGACTGCAAAGCCATTTGAACTGCCGTTTGAACTCACTAGTCGCTTTTCAGAAACCCTGTATAGGGTGGCTATGGGCCGGAACCAACTCGACAGCACTTAACAACAACAATAAATGTGTGTGTGGAGTCCTGGTGTGGCACTGTGCGTTGGACAATGTGCTGGACTGCAAACTCGGTTTGAACCCAAGGTCAGTGAATTTGCAGAGGCTCCTTGGAAACCCTATACAGGGTCGCTATGGGTCAGAACCAACTCGACGGCACTTAACAACAATAAATATGTGTGGAGTCTTGGTATGGTGCAGTAAGATGAAGCACTGAACTGCAAGGTCAGTTTGAACCACATGGTCAGAGGGTCAAACTCATCAGTCTCTCCTTGGAAGCCTTATACAGGGTCACTATGAGTTGTAACTGACTCGACAGTACTTAACAACACTAACAATAAATTGTGTGTAGGAAATGAGTGTTGACTGACTAATAAAACTCATGCTCTTTCAAAACATTGTATTATCTTGGAAGAGGGAACTGTGTACTGCACAAATCTTATTGGTTTTAGTGATAATCAGAGAGAGGATGAAGACGTGGCTGGACAATTAAACAAACTCAGAACTCAGCAGACTGATAGACATGGAGGATCTGACAAACACAGTCTTGAGCCACTGAGCAGCATTTCTGGTTCTAATGAAAGCAGTTAGCACAAAGCAGGAATAAGTGAAATGGATGCTCAGATTTGTTTTTTATTCCTAGAAGATATTTCAGTCAATATTAATCAAAGAAAGTAGAAATCAAAGCAAGACAACGCTAAGGGGCCTGTGGATTACTTTTGCTTGAACACCAAAAATAACTGTCAAAGCTCACTTTGTAACACAGTGCACTAGAGTAAAGAAGTACTGATCAGAAAAAATCCTGAGTCAAAAGGCATTCAGAAAGCATAATGGAAGAGGTAGCTTATGTTTATTCATATTAATAGAGTTAGACATAGGAATCACTTTGTGTCCAAATATGAATTAAATAATTATTTGGGACATGGCTTTATAAATAATATGTATGATATATCAGCTATTTAAAAACTTCATCATTTAAAAATAAAGGTCATAGCAACTGCTGGTGATGGTAAAAACAGAATGTATTGAATGCCACTAATTTGGAACAGAGAATTTCTTCAGTAGATTATGTTGTGTTGTTGTTAAGTGTTGTCAATTTGATTTCCACTCATAGTGACCTTGTAGAGGGTTTCCCACGCTGTAAATCTTTGCAGAGCAGAAAGCCTCATCACCCCCACCCCGCCCCTCATGGAATAGATGGGCTCGAGCTGCCAACCTTGTTTGCAGTCCAGTATTTATAGGTCTTATAATACAATTTAGCATGACTATAAGCAATATAAGAAAGTAAAAGCATATGCACCTTCTTTGCTTTGATGTTTGTAGGTTAGAGGACCAGACTTTAAAAATCTAATTTTCTCATTCCATCTGCAAGAAGAGAGTGTGGAAAATGTATTTTTTTAAAGAGACGGGTGTGATACTAGAAAACAAACAAACAAAAATACCCTCTGAATTTGGTCTGTGAATTTGAAACTTCAATCTTTCTTTTTTTCTTTTATTTAAATGAGACTAATGCCTACCTGAGTGAGCTCTGGTAGCGTAGTGGTTACGAATTGGGCTGCTAACCTGAAGGTCAGCAGTTCGTAACTACCAGCTGTTCCGCACGAGAAAGATGAGGCTTTCTGCTCCTGTAAAGATTTACAGCCTCGGAAACCATGTACAGGGTTGCTATGAGTCAGAAATGACTCCAGGGCACTTAACAACAACAATGCCTACCTGAGTTCTGGTGTGGTGCTGTGGGCTAATGCATCAGACTACAAAGTCATTTGAACTGCAAGGTCGGTGGTTCAAGCTCACCAGCTGCTCCTTGGAAACTCTATACAGGGTCACTATGTGTTGGAATCAACTCGACGGCACTTAAAAACAACAATGCCTATCTAAGAGCTGTGTTACAAAAATTATCCAGATGATGGCCTAAAATATAATGTACTATATAATCATGCTAAAAAAAAGTCCACTTAAAACATAAAATTGATATCAATAATTTGAAGAACAATATTTACAAAAGCAGAAGATAGAATATTTGTATCTTAGCCTGACAAATGGCTTCCTATCTGTGATTCAAGGCCATCTTTCTTCCTTAGTAGCTGCTTTACTTTGTCTCAATAAATGCCCTCCATTTTATGCAATAAATGCAGAATCATTTGGGAATATTAGTGAGAATTCTACAGCAAGCAGGATGGTGTAATAATTTTCTTCACACTTCCACTTACCAGTAGATTATTCCTCAGATAAAATTGACAGATGAAACTACTGAAAATATTTGGACTCTCAGGCCAAAACTTGTGTGTTCAATCTTAGAAAAAAAAAAAAAAGATGCACATTGTCCCATAGGTCCTTCACATTCATGGGTCTTCTACATTCTGAACTCCAGAAACACCCTCCAAAGGACTAGACATTAGCACAACAATGCAATTTAAACTTTTTGGGAGGTGGCTAGTTAGAGGTAGAAGGAAAGTATCCAATATTGCAACAAACTAAAGTGAAGTAAACATGGAGGATTAGAAACTGTCCAAAACTCCAGGGATAACGTCCCATAGACACAATTATATCATATAATTGGTACATTCTTCTTGTAGTGCAACACAAGAAACAAATAATGCTCTCTGCATTACTGAAATATTTAAAGATTTTAAGACTTAAATTGAAGAATTTTTAATGAACTTTATATTTCCTTTTCTAAAATTATTTGAGAAACTTCTCATTATTAATAACATAAATTTCCCTTGTTTGCATATACCACACACCCATTGTCATTGAGTTGATTCCAAGTCACAGCAATGGATAAATAAAGTTGAGTTCCCAAGGCTACAATCTTTTCAGAAGCAGACTGCTACATCTTTCTGCTGTGGGGTGGCTAGTGGGTTCGAACTGCAGCCCGATTCATAACCACTATGCTACCAGAGCTCCTTCTAAGCAATTTAAATTGATTCAATGCCAGTTAAAGAATAAAATAGATTTCTTCCAAATGCAATTCTTAGTGTGGTGTTATAGGATAAGCACTGATCTGCAAACCACAAGGTCAGTGGTTCAAACCCACCAGCTAATCATCAGACACTCAATACAGGGTCACTGTGAGTTGGAACCAACTCGATGGCACTTAACAACAACCACAATGTGACTCAGACTTGAAGCATATGGAACAATTCCTTGACAGTACCTAGGACTCACACCCAAACCAGTCATTTGTCAATGAAATGCATCCTCCTTTCTCAAAATATTTATATTAGAGCTTTGCAAGATGAGCCTCCTTTTTCAAAATTTGTAATTTTCTCCTAAATTCCCTACATAATAGTTCTTCTTTGGTTAATTTCAAGTGCAATAGTACACCACTTGAGCACTTGCCATTTAATGCCAAAGAATCATAGAGAACACCTACTTAATGCTTGCCATTTTCTATGTACTTTACATGTATAATAAGATCGGTATTTTAATTAATTTTATTGTTGGATAATGAACAAAAAAAGTTGTTTCTTATCAAAGCATGACTAGCTTGTAAGTGATAGGGACTGGAATTGAAATTCAGACAGCCTGGTATGAGAGCCTATAAACTAACCATGAGAGATGCTGGAACAAAACAGTAGACGGATTAGAAAAAGTGTAAATATGATGGGCTCTTGTACAATTAGCTAGTCACCAAAGTGCACTGGAGTTAACTTAACATGGACCACAGTAGTGATGACCCCAGACCTTACCTATATTTATCTCTACAAATATGTCTAAATTTCTCTCTTTCTCTGATAAACTGTTTTCCAGAGTGACTGCACCATTTCCCTTTCCACTAGCAATGTATAATGGATGCAATTCCACCACATAATCACCAACACTTAGTATTTTGTGTATTGTTTTTGTTGTTGTTAGGTGCCATCGAGTCGGTACTGACCTATAGCGACCTTGTGCACAGCAGAAGGAAACACTGCCTGATCCTGGGCCAACCTCACTAATGTTGCCACACTTGAGTCCATCGATGCTGCCACTTGGCCAATCCATCTTGTTGGGGGGGTCTTCCTCTTTTTATCTGACCCTCCACCTTACCAAACATGATATCCTTCTCCAACGACTGGTCCCTTCTGATAAGACGTCTGAAATGTACGCATGTATCTAATTATAGCTATCTTAATGGGCTTGTTCATGGTTTTCTTCTTTCAGGCTGCTTAAAATAGTTTATATAAAGTTTGTTTAATATGTTAAATGTCTAGTTTCCTTAGAGATAGTTTCTATTGACTGATTTTTATTTTGTAACTATGGACAGATCTCACTTGTTTATTTGAATGCCTCATAATTTTTGGACATTTTGAGTATGAGGATTTTTGTGTTCTTAACATTGAGGTGCAACCCATAATGAAGGCTGGGTGGCAACCAAAATATCCAATTCTTATGCTTAATGGTGAACTAATGATTGACAGCCATCATTCATCTGTTAGTTTGTCATACTATGGTGGTTTACGCATTTCTGGGTAGTTGGAAACTATGCTGATGGTATTTTAAATACCAGTGGATCACATATGGATGGACAAGTTTCAGAGAAATGCCCAAACTAAGACAGACTAGAAGAGTTGGAATACTTCTGTAGGGTTAGCCATTGAAAACCTTATGAATAGCAATGGAACATTGTGTGTTTATAGACCTGGAAGACAAGCCCCTCAGGTTGGGAGGCACTCAAAATGCGATCAGAGAACAGCTGCCTCCTCAAAGTACAGTTGACCTTGTTGGTTCATGAGTACATTCATGAGATGTTCTGTTGCTAAAAGGGCACAGATCAAAATGAGATGAAACAACTACTAACATCCATTAATAATCAGAATATGGAGTATATGAAGTACAAATCTAGGAAAATTGGAAGGTGTCGAAATGATATGGTATGCAAATTTCTATCACCAAGGCCATATGTTCCAACTACTGATGCTTCCTCTTTGTTTCCAATCTTTGCATTCCAATAACCAGTAAGTATCAATATATCTTGATTGCATGTTTGATCAGTTTCAGACTGAAGAATTTGGTAGTATTCAATTCTATCATAACTGACTTTAGTGGTGGGTGTGCATATTTGAATAATAGTGGTATTTATTGGTCTTCCTTTAGTCATATGGATATTATCCAACAACAGACAGCATTGTACTTTAAGATAGATCTTGAAATATTCTTTTTAAAAAAATTATTGTGAATTATGTGATCGTTTACATGGGAGAACATTCATCCTATCGCATTTCATTTCATTGCCATGATTACAATCTCCTCCATGCATCATCAAACAACCAAAGGGTACACCCCATAAGCCTGCCCCCCATGGTCATCAGCACACAGCCCCTCTCTCTCCCTGGGTGAAATGTTCCTTTTGATGATAAATATTTCCATGAGTGTTGATAATGGATCCAAACAAAGTGAAATCTTTGACGACTTCAATCTTTTCTCTATTTACCATGTTGTTATTTGTTGGTACAGTGGTGAGGATTTTTGTTTTCCTTACATTGAGGTGCAAGAAGAAAACATCATTCCTCATCATTTTATCATTCCTGGCATAGTAAACCAGATGATTGTCAGATTCAGAATGACTAATACCAGTCCATATTAGCTCACTGATGCCTAGGCTACTGATCTTTATGCATTCCATTTCATTTTTGAGAGCTTCCAATTTTCCTAGATTTATGCTTCGTGCATTCAATGTTCTGATTATTAATGTATGTTTACAACTGTTTCTCCTCATTTTGTGTTGTGCCCCATCGGCAAATGATGGTCCAGAGAGCTTTACTCCACTCAAGTTATCACAATTAAATTTACTCTGAAGAGGAAGCTCTTCCTCAGTTGTCCTTTCAGTGCCTTCCAATCTGAGGAGCTCTTCCTCTGGCACTATATCTGACAATATTCCATGCTATTCCTCATGTTTCAATATCCAGTACTACAGTGCTACCTGACAGTGTTCCACTGCTATTCATAAGGTCTTCAGTGGCTAAATATTCACAAACAGTTTGCCTCTCTTTCTTCCCAGTCTTAGTCTGAAAGCTCAGCAGAAACCTGTCCTCTAAGGGTGTGTCATGCTGGCATTTAAAATAGCAAGTTCCAGCAGAAGTACATAGCTTCCAGCATCACAGCAACATGCAAGCCACCACAGTACAAAATGACAGACCACCCGGATCCGATCTATGGAGATTCCTAAGGGTGTGGCATGCAATACATTTATCTTACAAAAGATAAAAGGAGAGAGACTTGAAGCAGAGACTTGAGCAGAGACTATCATCAAGATAGAAGAATCAGGAATGGAGTGCATCCTTTGCACCTAGGGTCCCTGTACTGTGAAGCTCCTAGATCAGGGAAAGAATGATGCCAAGACACATGGAAAACGCTAAGGCATGCTGGGTATACAGATGCTGAAAGGAGACAAGAACCTCGCTCTAGAGCCAGTGCTCTGACTTTGGATTTCTAATCTCCTAAATGGAGTACTGGTGTGGCGTTGTGGGCTAATGCATCAGACTGCAAAGTTGTTTGAACTGCAAGGTCGGTGGTTCAAGCTCACCAGCTGCTCCTTGGAAACCCTATACAGGGCCGCTATGGGTTGGAATCAACTCAACGGCACTTAACAACAATAAAAACTACCTCCTAAATGGTGAGAGACTCAATCTCTGGTTTTTAAAGCCATCCACTTGTGGTAGTTCTGCTATAGCAGCATTAGGTAACTAAGATACCACCTGAATTTAAAGATAATATCAAAAACAGACTTGATGCATTCGGCACTACTAACAGAAGACTTGAAAAGTTGTGGGATGACATCAAGAATACAATACACGATGAAAGCACAACGTCATTAAAAAGACAATAAAGAAAGAAAAGACCAGAGTGAATGTCAGAAGAGACTCTGAAACTTGCTCCTGAACTTAGAGAAATGAAAGCATCTAGAAGAAATGATGACGTAAAAGAGGTGAGTAGAAAAATTCAAAAGGGCAGATTGAGAAGACAAAGTCAAGTATTATAATGATATATGCAAAGCTCTGGAACCAGAACACCAAGAGGGAAAAACGAGGTTAGCATTTCTCAAGCTGAAAGAACTGAAGAGAAAATGCAAGTCTTGGGTTGTATACTGAAAGATTTTGTGGGCAGAATATTGCATGATACAGGAAACTTCAAAAGAAGATGGATGGAAGGAATACAGAATCATTATATCAAGAAGAATTGGTCAGCTATTTCAAGCATATAATCAAGAACAGATGGAATTGAAGGAGGAAGCTCAAGCTGCACTTGGTGAAAAACAAGACTCTAGAACTGACAATTCCTGGTGCCTTGTTCTTTGCCAATTCCTTCAATGCACCTTGGACTTCCTCTTTCAGTATTACTGGCTCTTGAGAATAAAGCACCAGAAATTGATGGACTACAACTTGAAATCTTTCAAGAAAGTGAGGTGACACAGGAGGCACTCACTCATCTCTGCCAAGAAATTTGGAAGACAACTATCTAGCCGATTGATTGGAAGAGATCTGTGTTTGTGCTCATTCCAAAGAGAGGTGATCTAATGGAATGCAGAAATCATCAGACAATCTCTTTAATATCCCACGCGAGTAAAGTTTTACTGAAGGTAATACAGAAACGGCTGCAAGCATACACTGACAGAGAACTTCCAGAGGCTCCAGCCGGATTCAGAAGAGGCCATGGAATGAGAGATATCATTGCTGATGTCTGATGGATCTTGGCTGAAAGCAAAGAATATCAGAAAGATGTTTACCTGTGCTTTATTGACTACGCAAAGGCTTTTGATTGTGGGGAACATGACAAGCTATCAACAACATTGCAAAGTATGAGTATTCCAGAACACTTAATTGTGCTCATGAGGAATATGTACATGGATCAAGAGGCAGTTGTTCAAACAGAACATGGGAACAAGATTGTATTCTAGCACCATACTTATTCAACATGTATGCTGAGCAAATAATACAAGAAGCTGGGTTCTATGAAGGAAATCATGGCATCAGGATTGGAGGAAGACTCATTAACTATCTGCGATATGCAGATGATACAACCTTGCTTGCTGAAAGTGAAGAGGACTTAAAATATTTACTGATGAAGATCAAAGAGCACAGCCTTCAGTATGGATTACATCTCAATACCAAGAAAACAAAAATCCTCACCACTGGACCAATAAACAACATTCTTATCAACAGAGAAAAGATTGAAGTTTTCAAGGACTTCATTCTTCTTGGATCAACTATCAACACTCATGGAAGCAGCAGTCAATAAATCAAATGATGTATTGCATTAGGCAAATCTGCTGCACAAGACCTTTTAAAAGTGTTGAAGAGCAAAAATGTCAGCTTAAGGAATAAGGTTCACCTGACCCAAGTCATGGTATTTCAAATAACCTCATATGCATGGGAAAGCTGGACAGTGAATAAGGAAGACCGTAGAAGAACTGATGCTTTTGAGTTGTGTTGTTGAAGGAGAATATTGAAAGTGCCATGGGCTGCCTATAGAACCAACAGATCTGTGTTGATTGGAAGAGATTCATATTTGTGCCCATTCGAAAGAAAGATGATCCAATGGAATGTGGAAGTCATCAAAAAATATCATTAATATCACATTCAAGGGCAATTTTTCTGAACATAATTCAAAGATGACTGCAGCATCAACAGGGAGCTGTCAGCAATTCAAGTCAGATTCAGAAGAGGATGTGGAATGAGGGGTATCATTGCTGGTGTCAGCAGAGAATACCAGAAAGAAATTTACTTAGGTTTTATTGACCATGCAAAGGCATTCATCTGTAATGAACATGACAAATTGTGGATAGCACTGAGAAGAATGGGAATTCCAGAATACTTAGTTGTGCTAATGAAGAACTTGTACATAGACCAAGAGGCAGTCATTGGAATAAAACAAGGGGATACTGAATGATTTAAAATCAGGAAATATATGCACCAGAGTTATATCCTTTCACCATATTTATTAAATTTTTATGCTGAGTAAATAATTCAAGGAGCTGGATTATATGAAAAGTCTAAATTAGGACTGAAGGAACACACATCAACAACCTACAATATGCACATGACATAACCTTGCTTTTAGGAAGCAAAGAGGATGTGAAGTACTTACTGATGATTACAACCTTCAGTATGGATTGTATCTCAATATAAAGAAAACAAAAATCCTTACAAATGGACCAATAAATGATGGTGGTGGTTATGTGTCATTGAGTCTGTTCCGACTCATAGCGACCCTGTATAGGGTTTCCAAGACTATAAATCTTTACAGGAGCAGAAAGCCTCATCTTCCTCCTATAGAATGGCTGTAAGTTTTGAGCTTCTGACCTTGAGATTAGCAGCCTAACTCATAACTACTAAGCTAAAATAGAGAAAATATTGAAATTGTCAAAGATTTCATTTCACTTGGATCTACAATCAACATTCATGGAAGCAGCAATCAAGAAATCAAAGGACGTATTGCATTAAGTGAATCTGCTGCCATAGACCTCTTTAAGGTATGAAAGAGCAAAGCTGTCACTTTGAAGATTAAGGTGCACATGAACCATATGCATGCCAAAGTTGTACAATGAATAAGGAAGACTGGAGAAGAATTGATGCATTTAAATTATGGAGTTTGCAAAGAATATTGAAAGTACTATTGTCTGCCAAAATAACAAACAAATCTGTTTTGGAAGAAGTGCATCAAGAATGGTCCTTGGAAGTGAGGATGGCAAGACTTTGTCTCACATATTTTGGACATGTTATCAGGAGGAAACAGCCTTTGGAAAAGTACAACAAGCTTAGCAAAGTAGAAAGTCATCAAAAGAGAGGAAGACCCCAAAGAAATGAACTGGCACAATGGTTGCACCAATTGGCTCAAACATGACAATTGTGAGAATAGCACAGCTGTACATAGGCTACTATGAGTTGGAACTGACTGATCTTGGACGTCACCTTGTTGTCAGTTGCCATTGAGTTGGAACTGACTCATAGGGACCCCATGCACAGCAGAATGAAACAATGTCCGATCCTGGGCCAACCTCACTACCGCCACCACACTTGACCCCATCAATGATGTCACCTGGCTGATCCATCTCGTTGGGGGTCTTCTTTTTTTTCTCTGACCCTCCACCCTACCCAGCATGACATCCTTCTCCAACGATTGTTTCCTCCGGACAATGTGTCCAAAGTAGGAGAGACAAAGCTTAGCCATCCTGGCCTCCAAGGAGCACTCTGGCTGCACTTCTTCCAAAACAGATCTATTGGTTCTTTTGGCAGTCCATGGCACTTTCAGTATTCTCCTCCAACACCACAACTCAAAGGCATCAACTCTTTTATGATCTTCCTTATTCACTGTCCAGCTTTCGCATCCATATGAGGTTATTGAAAATACCATGGCTTGGGTCAGGCACACCTTAGTTCTCAAGCTGACATCTCTGCTCTTCAATACTCTAAAAAGTTCCTGTGAAGCAGATTTGCTCAATGCAATACATCGTCTGATCTCTTGACTGCTGCTTCTGTGAGTGTTGATAGTTGATCCAAGAAGAATGAAGTCCTTGACAACCTCAATCTCTTCTCCATTGATAAGAATGTTGTTTATTGGTCCAGTGGTGAGGACTTCTGTTTTCTTTACATTGAGTTGTGATCCATACTGAAGGCTGTGCTCTTTGATCTTCATCAGTAAATATTTTAAGTCCTCTTCACTTTCCGCAAGCAAGGTTGTATCATCTACATATCTCAGGTTGTTAATAAGTCTTCCTCCAATCCTGACACCACGTTTTCCTTCATAGAACCCAGCTTCTCGTATTATTTGCTCAGCATACATATTGAGCAAGTATGGTGAAAGAACACAACCCTGTCACACACCTTTCCCAATTTTAAAACATTCAGTGTTCCCATGCTGTTAGAATAACTGCCTCTTGGTCCAGGTACAGATTTCTCAGAAGTACAATTAAGTGTCCTGGAATACTCACACTTCTCAATGTTGTCCATAGCTTGTCAAAAGCCTTCGCATAGTCAATAAAGCATAGGTAACAACAATAAAACAATGATTGCTAGAGTTCCTTAAATGTCTAATAGCAAAAAAAAAAAAAAAAAAAAAAAAAAAAGTGGGTGTGTGGGGCAGAATGTCTCAATCATTTCAAATGTATACCTTCAACAAATACTCAACCAACTAGTTTAAAACTGTCTTCCAGATTCTTATGAGTATGTGGGAGATTTTCAAAGTCCTTATTGCTTAAGTATTTCATTCTGTAGACTTTCATGTCAAGCTTTTGGTTTGTCTATTGTTTGCTCATTTCTCTATTGTTTTGTTTTCCTACTGTGTTAGGTAGCAGCAACTAATACATTTGTCTTTAAATGTTTTTGACAACCAGTTACCAGAAAATAAAGGAAAACCCTTTGAATTGGTCCTTCAAGGACCCACTGGTTAGGTCAAAACTATCGACTACAATTCTTTGGGAATTGTTAAGACCTATCCTACTCCTTCTGTACCAGGCATGTGGCCTGTTGTTTCAAGGCTGAGTTGGAGCTAGAGGGAATGGGATGGTGCCAGGCGAAGTTAAAATATGACAAAACTCTTTCTGTAATGGGCGTGTTTTTCATGATTAAGTGTTCCCTTACTGTTTGTAAACTTTTGAGTAGATTTCAGAGCCCTCCCTCAAAGGTTGGTTCTGACCATTTTTGCCTGCTCATTTATGAAGGGATGGACTTTCAGACCATTTTTGCCTGCTCATTTATGAAGGGATGGACTTTCAGACCATTTTTGCCTGCTAACCTATGAAGGGATGAACTTTCAGAATTCCCTTGTTGTTTTTATTATTATTTAGTGTCATCTGGACAGTGCCAACTCATTGCAATCCTGTAAAAGTTTTCTAAAGAGCAGTAGTTGGGTTTGAACTACTGACTTTGCGGTTACAGTCCACTAACTTATTCTACAGTACCACACAAGTAATTTCCATTTCTACCCTTTTTACTGAAGCCTCCTCTACACATTTACTTTTAACGCTTTACAACTCATTCTCTCTAACTTAATCATGTAACTGTTTAACTATTAATTCAAAAGTTTCAGAGTGACAGTACATTGTTCACCATTGTCCAGCAATTCTGATGACGTTTCTTCATCATCCCCAGTAAGTCAAAGGACCTCAGGTCTGCTGGTTTTGCACAAGTCAACCAGTGACTCAGAATGATAATCCTTTAACTTGCCATATTTATGTGCATCGATTATACTGATTTGACAGAGACTGTAGATCCTTCTTCAGTGGCATCATCAGATATTTAAAATTCATCAAAGCTGGTATAACTTGAGTCAATTTGTTTCAATTATTTCATGGAACGAGAAGTTAATGGAGCTGCCTGATCATCTAAATCACTCTGTTGTTAAGTGCTGTCTCTTAGTGACCCTGTATAGGATTCCAAGAAATTGCTGTTGAGCTTGAACCATCAACCTTGCAGTTCAAACTGACTTTGCAGTCTAGTGCATTAACCCACAGTGCCACACCACGATTTGTCTATTAACATTTTAGTAGCTAATCCACTTACCTGTTGATTTTTCATATCATTTTGAACTAATTCTCTGGACATTTCACTGAGTTTAATTACCCTGATCTTTTTTCATCACTTTTTAAAAATTTCTCTTTCTTCTGAATATTCCTAGTATCTATTTCCCACCATTGAACCCCATTTGTTGGAACTAAGCTAGTAGATACGTGAAAAAGTATATTCCTATTTACAGTGTCATAAAAGGAAATTTTATGATTGGTGCCACTTTTATGACAGGATTGATCATTACCTGGGTCAAAGACATAAAACTAGGGACACTTTAATATCACCCCATAACCAACTTTCACTGTACATGTACATGCGTTTTATTTGTTGTTGTTAAGTGCAGTTGAGTCGATACCAACCCACAGTGACCCTGTATTGGATTTCCAAGGAGCAGCTGGTGAGCTTGAACCACCGACCTTGCAGTTCAAATGACTTTGCAGTCTGATGCATTAACCCACTGCGCCACACCAGGACTCCACATGTGTTGTATTTATTATTTATTATGTGTTGTATTTATGATCTGTTTACTCCATGATGATCAGTTCTCCTTGAGGTCAGGGATGTCACAACTCCATCATCAGCTGGAAACACACACTCAGAAAAGTAGCTTATTTGTAATAATGGGTATGAATACATTTTATAAATCTTAGATGTCAGTATTTTAAAAGGGTAGATGAATAAGAAAAAAGATACAAGTATGTTTCACTAAAAATATCTCCTGGAGCACAAATAAACATGGAAAAAGAAAATTGTCAGGGATATTTGAGTAAAGTACCCTATCATCTGCTATTGTTAGTTTGTTCTTATTGCTAAGTGTCGTTGAGTCGGTCCTGACTCACAGCAACCCTGTATAGGATTTCCAAGGAGTTGCTTGTGAATTTGAACCACCGACCTTGCAGTTCAAACCGACCTTTCAGTCCACTGCATTATCCCACAGTACCACACCAGTAGGAAAGAAAAAATTATGGTAATGGAATTCTTACTTCATTTCTGAATTATTTTATTGGTGGAGTTGAGACTGTAGTTCAAGTCTCATTATTTTATTCTAAAATGTAAATTTATACCAATAAAGTAATATAAGCTTCACTATCAAAGAAGATCTCTGGTAGCGTAGTCGTTACGAATCGGGCTGCGAACCTTAAGGTCAGCGGTTCGAAACTACCAGCCACTCCGCGGGAGAAAGATGAGGTTTTCTACTCCCGTAAAGATTCACACCCTCGGAAACCCTGTACAGGGTCACTATGGGTCGGAACCGACTCGACGGCACTTAACAACAACAACAACATCAAAGGAGAAGAGTAAAAACGGAATGCAGGACCCTATCCAGGGAAGCAGCAACGGAGGCAAAGATGAGGACATGGAAGGAGGGAGCAGCTGAGGACTCAAGACTCACAGAAAGAGAGGGACTGAATGTTGGCAGCCAGAAGGCAGGCTTGCATAATGTACCCTTTGGTTGTTTAAGTTTATATATATATATATTCCTGAGTGTTTAGTGTACATCTCCCCATGCTACCCCATCCCTCCAAAAAAGAAAAACAGAGGGAATGGAAGCAGAAATTAATGAATGATGATGCACAGAGGAGATTGTAATCATTGCAATGAAACGATGGTGTAAAGCCGATGTTCTTCAGTGTAAACTACCACTCAGTTCACAATTAAAAAAAAAAGTAATATGAGCTTCAAAAAAATTCTTTATATCAGGGTAGTTAGGAAAATGTTGACCTGCTCAGGATTTTTAAAAAATAATTATTTTCTCTAGAATGTAATGTGTCTATTACATGTTATATGTCTTTAATACAGCTTTGTTTTTCTAGCACTCTCTTTCCTACAAAATGCTCATTCACACATTGTATCCTTATGCTAAAAGAATTGCCTGACACTTAATGAGTACTTATATATGTAGCGTTCTAGTGAAATATTCTTAAAATTCAATAAATAAAACCCTGTTGCAGCTCAGGCTCCAAAATTAAAATTCTATAGAAAATATTCTACAAAGTATTTGTTTGTTATCTTGAATACAGGCTTACCATGGAGAGATTGTGGGTTTGGTTTGAGACCACCAAAATAAAATGAATATCTCAACAAAGCAAGTCACATGAAATTTATGGTTTTTTGGCGCCTATTAAAGTTATGTTCATGCTGTACTGTAGTCTATTAAGTGTGCAGTAGCATTATGAAAAAGTTTTGAATATTTTGAGAATTAGCAAAATGTGTCAAGAGACATGAAAGGACCACATGCTGTTGGGAAAATGGTGCTGTTAGACTTGGTCAGTGCAGGGTTGTCACAGCCATTTGATTTGTTTAAATAAATGTCATATCTATGAGGCAAAATAAAGTAAAGAGCAGCAAAATTAGGAATGCTTGTATTAGACTTCCGTAATTACCATTCATCACCAGTAGCACTATTTGACGCACAATTTGACGCACTATTTTACCATTAAAAATATTTGGTTATTCATCTGTAGGAAGGGGAGTTGCTATAGTTAGTTTCCACAGCTTTTCCCAGCTCTGAATGTACATTTTATAATTCATAAATTTAAAATTCACAAAACAAGCTCTGACATTTTCAGCTGTATTTTAAAACACAGATGGTATAGTTTAACTGTTTTTATGTTTATTTATGTGCCTAAGTATTGTTCTTTTTGCTTTAGGGAGTTCAGTTACTTCTCATATGCCAAATATGAGGGGACTTCAAAATGTTCATGGAAAAATTCTATTATCTTTTCATTATATTTTTCCATTTAAAATTTTAGGCCCCTCATATCTTCCAGTGCAACATAACTTCTGTTGGATATTATGGTTCAGAATCTGAGTTTTAATAATTAGAATAAAGTTTAATAGATGTTCTTGAAACACTTTCATACCTATCTGAATATATGGCACAAAATTTCATTTCTAGATTTTTTTTCCCCCCTTTTGGTATCTTTAACATTTGGTCTTATTACAAAAAAATATTGCACAGACACAACATCTCAAACGAATGGAGATAAAGCAAGCAAAGGAGTTAAATAATGATGCATTTAAATACTTTATTCAATTCATAATATCTGGGTATTTTTTTACTCGCATTTTATTCTGGTAGTTATTACTTGTATTAATAGGCTCTGTATCTTTTCCATCACAACCTATAGTGTAGTGGCTATGCATTGGGCTGCTAATTGCAAAGTCAGTAGTAGTAGTTTGAATCTACAACCCTAAACAAGGTTGCTATGAGTTGAAACCAACTTGATGGCACACAACCACCACTTTGAAGTAAGTAAGCCCTTAAATTTTCTTTGGAAAATATATTATGAATTTAAAAGCTCCCATATTTTGTGAATTCTGGTTGGTAGACATTTGCTCTATGTTCTCAAAGATTACATTGATAGGATATTTTAAATTAAATTTTTAAAGTTTCAGTACCATTTTGATTTGTTTCAGATTTCCTTCTTAATTGAGTCTGTAGAACACTGTCCCTCATGCGCCAAGAAATGTCTCCATTTCACAGATCCCTCACTACAACTTTAAATTGCTTTGGGACTTAGGGAACAATTACAATAACTCTTGCATAACAAATATTTATTCATCCACATCTGTGGAATCTGGCATTATTTCTTGATCCTGACCTTAGTTTGAAATGCTGACACAGATATTTATAACACTCTAAATTGACTCTTTTAGAAAATGTAGATAATTTCTCAGCTAAAGGTAAGTTTTAAGTATTATAAATGGTGCTTTTTCAAATTTTTCACTTTAAATATAAGTTTTAAATACCATAAAGTGTACCTTTTTAAACTGTAGTCATCTCTTGATATCAAGAGGGGACTAGTTCTACAGATTTTGGTATGTTCAATTGTATAGTTTTGGCATATTACCTCTGCATATTTTCCCATATACTTTAAATCATCTCTGTTGTTGTTCAGTGCTGTCGAGTCGGTTCCGACCCATAGCGACCCTGTACAGGGTTTCCGAGGGTGTAAATCCTTACGGGAGTAGAAAGCCTCATCTTTCTCCCGCGGAGCGGCTGGTAGTTTCGAACCACTGACCTTAAGGTTTGCAGCCCGATTCGTAACCACTACGCTACCAGAGCTAGGTTGTTTATAATATCTAATTAAATATACATGCTATGTAAATGCACTTTATGATCCTTCTTTGTCTTTGAAGAATTGCTTTTTTGATCGACCACTTAATTGCTTCTTAGGAGACTTTTTATTTCCCCAAATATTTTGATCTGTGATTGATTGAATCCAAGGATGTGGAGCCTGAGAATAACCGTACATTGCCATTATTGTTAAGTGCTATTAAGTACTATCTCAAGCTGATTCTTATGCATGTTGTTGTTTATTGTTAAGTGCTGATGAGTCAGTTCTGACCTATAGAAACCCTGTATAGGGTTTCCGAGGAGCAGCGGTGAGCTTGAACCACCAACCTTGCAATTCAAATTGACTTTGCAGTGCAGCCCACAATACCACATGAGGATCCTATATACAACAAAACAGTCTTTCAAACTACCAATTTATTCTTTGATTTGAATACAAAAAGCAACCTTAGCAAAACAGCCAGATTATTATCATTTTCATTATTAAATCATAGCTACTAGCTTGTTATCATTATTACTGTAAATATCTGTAAAATGTCCTTGCATCCATAGAACAATTTGCATATGCAATTTTTTTCTCTCTCAGCAGCTCTATGAGAAATGTAAGACAAATATTTTATCATTATTTTACAAATAAGAAAATTAAGACTGCAAATTAGAAGCAAAAATCTTAACCCCCAAATTTTCAATCTGAGTATCAAACACTTTCCACTACCAGTTTATGTCTGTCAAATAAGTGTTAGGTGAACACTCTCTATTTACATGAACTGGAGACTATTTATTTAAGAGGGCAACTAATTGGAAGTGTAAATATAACCCCAAACTAAAAGCCTGCTGCAGATGAACAAATGTGGCAAATTAAAGCTGTCTTGATCATGAATCTCCAAAGTATCACACAGGTAAATTGCTTAAGAGCTCAGATAGCAAACCTATGTCTTAGGAGTCAAACCTATATATAACCTACAAAAATTATGGTCATCTACAGGCCTAGATAGAGGGCAAACATGGAGAGATGAGAAAGACAAGCAAACACCTTCCCTAAGTCTCTTGTTATCTCACAAAATGCAAGATCACTAAAGTGCAAAGAGCAAAAGAAAACAAAGGCAGCATGACATGCCAGACTCAAGGTGGTTTAAGTGGATAAGAACATTTTTGCCTATGCGAGGAAGGCTCGGAGCAGGTGGCAAGTAGAAACAGTTTGGGTGGTGTAAGACACATTGTCCTTGTAGTTTTTTGAAGGAGAAGCCAACATCTCTGTATTTGCCAGTCAGATAAATCATTGTCTCTTTTTTCTTCTTTTTGCATTTCATGATTTGGATGATCCAAGCACTCATGCTCCTTATCCAAGACATCCTCACTTGAGAAGGATTTTGATTTATTGTAAGAAGGAATATAGCCTGAATATGGAGTCCTGGCGTGGCGCTGTGGGCTATAATGCACTGGACTGCAAAGTCGTTTGAATCACAAGGTCAGTGGTTCAAGCTTACCAGTTGCTCCTTGGAAAACCTATACAGGGTTGCTAAGGGTTGGAACTGACTTGATGGCACTTAACAACAACAACATGGAATCATTGCTATTTTCTTCTGAGCACTGTTCAGTGAGTATAGCCAAATTTTGTCCTGGTGATTCTAATTCTCACTGACTATTTATTGCTATTGACCCATGGTTTCTATATCTACTTTATTGCAGCCTGTTTAAAAAAAAATTTTTTTTTTGATTCCTTTGAGTACTCTTGACCTTAAACTGAATAAATAGATATTAACAATCCTTTTAGATTCAGGTTTTTCATTTGTACATTCCTTGTTTGTCTTTTCAAAGTTAAAATACTTCTATTTGTTTTGTTTTAACTGAATTGTCTCTGTAGTGAGGATCTCTCTGTCAAGTTCAACTTTTGATACCCAATTGTTATCCCAACTACTGTTACACAGAAAATTGAGTGTGGCAATGGAAAATCATGGCTATTCTGAATTCTCAAAACTGTTAGCCCACATGAGGTTTAAATTTGTGAATTTGACCAACATTTTGTTGTTAAATAGGATCAATTTTAACCAAAACTGATCTAAATATTTAGATCATCTAAATATTTTAATTATTTGTGTCACATTTCTGCTCAAAAAACCTTATAGAGCTATATTGTACGATATCAGATTTGGAAGTTAGTTAAAATTACAGATTGTAAATACACACCTACACCTGCTGCTATTTCCCACTCAAAGTGTAAATTCTTTGTCTGATATTTGAGCCTTTCTTCTACCTGCCCCGTTTCCTCCCAGATGTGCTTGCTACTAACCATTCACAGAAACTTCTTTATCCCAAAATGATGTATTGTCAGTCTGGTTATTCTTAAATTTGGACTCAAGGTCTTCTCTTTTCAAGGTACTCATGTTCGCCTCTTCTCTTCTAAGCCTGACTAGAGCTCTCCATTGCAGATTGCAGATCTACCCCTAGTCTGAAATTATCCTTGAATTCTCCCTTGGCTGATTTATTTCTCATAAACTTCTTTCTTCTGGGAAAATCTACAGTTTTGACCCAAGTTGTGCAATATAGTTGTGTATATGCCATATTTTCATGTAAAAATTTCCAGTATCACTAACTGAATAGTTATATATAAGGAATAAAATAATATAAAGAAAGGCACCTAAAATTGTCCTTTTCTTTCTCATTATCATGACTGAAACATGATTGTGTTCCAGGTAGGCTGTCTGTAATATTCTGAAAATATTGTAGTACTATAGTACTTATTTACCTTGCCTTTTAAAAATGTGTATTTCAATTACATTTATTTTCTTAAGAGTATTTAACTATATGGTTGTTGTTATTGTTAAGTGACATTGAGTTGGTTCTAACATATACCAACCTTGTATAGGAGTTTTAAGGAGAGTCTGATGAGTTTGAACCTCCAGCCTTGTGGGTCAAACAGACCTGTGACACCACACCAGGACTCCAACTATATGGTACAGCTCTTGAATTTTCTTTAAAACACAAATGAAGTATGTTACTGTAATTTTCCAGGTTGCTAAGCTATATTGTAGCTTAGCTAAGTACCGTGGAGTTCGTTCCGACGCATAGTGACCTTGCAGAAAGCCTCACCTTTCTCCTGCGGAGTGGCTGGTTGTTTCGAACTGCCAACCTTGAGGTTAGCAGCCCGATTCGTAATAATATATATAAGACTTCTGGTGTGGCACTGTGGGTTAATGCGCCAGACTGCCGTTTGAACTGCAAGGTCAGTGGTTCAAGCTTACCAGCTGCTCCTCAGAAACCCTATATAGGGTCACTATGGGCCAGAACTGACTCAACGGCAAGCTAATATAGGAGTCCTGGTGTGGCACTGCAGGATAATGCACTAGATCCCAAAGTCAGTTTGAATTGCAAGGTCGGTAGTTCAAAATCCTAGGGCTTGTCAAGAACAGTACAATAGCATCTGAAGTTTTACCCTAAAAAAAAAAAAAAAAAAAAAAAATCCTCCTAAAAAGCCCAGTTGCTGTCAAGTGGCCTGTGACTAATGTCTAGCCCTAACGAGTCAAAATAGAATGGCTGCAAATGACAGACTTTTCCAAAGTAAATTCCTAGATCTTTCTTCCAAGATGCATCTGGGTGGACTCAAATTTCTAACCTTTCTAATAGCAGTTGAACATGTTTAGCCATTTACAACTCTCAGGGACTTCATTATCCTGCCTAACAGGATGCAATAAAACCAATGTCCAAATGATTCATTTGCTTTTGAAAATTAGTGAAGCAGAGAACTTGAGTTGGTGTTAAATACTTGAGCTTAAAGCTCTATCATTTACTAGCAGGTTTACTTTGGTGAAGTTATGTCTTTTGTATTTTAAAAATGGAGATGATAATAAATAATGATTATATTGTATAAAGTGTAGACTGGTATATACCCACTGGAGTGGAGTCAGTTTTAACTCATAATGACTTTATAGGACAAAGTAGAACTTCCCCATAGGGTTTCTGAGGCTGTAAGTCTTTACTGAAGCAGACTGCCTCATCATCTCCCTTGGAGTAGCTGTTGGGTTTGAACTGCTGACCTTTCGGTTATCAGACCAATACTTAACCCACTGTACCACCAGGGCTCCTTGGAGTGTTATATGCATTTATATAAACTGTTTAAACATTATTATTTGATATTATATTACTTATTCAGGTTGACTTAAAGAAGTAAATTATCAAGAAGAACTCTAAAACTATAGAAGAACACAAGTGAAGAGACTATGGAAAGATTATAGTCTGTTCTCTAAAGATTCTCCATCAAGTACATGCAAAGTTGATCTATTCAAGGGTTTTGTCATAGGAGTAGTCAAACAAGATATTAAGAATGGGATGGAATATCACTTCAACAACTTACTATGCCTTGGAACCAATGTAAAATTTTACTAAATGCTATTTAAGATACTATGATTAAATATAAACATACACTGTTAAATGGATGAAAATAAGATACACAGTGTCAGACATAGATAAAAATATGCATAAGAAACAAAGTTGCTTTGACATTTTGACCATCTCTGCAGGTCACTGGTTGAAAATCCCCCTTCTTCTTTGTCAGTACCCGTACTTGTGGTACTGACAAAAGAAAGTCAGATTTGTGGTCTACAATATTCCATACCAAGGATTTAATAACTTTTAACTCAGGAATCGGTCCTCAACAACAGAAAATATTACTTCTGTATTTGTTTCAGAATGTAAGTAGATCTGCCTGCATTGAGTATGATATCTAGATATTTCCAAGATGATCAATTTCACTGTAATCTAGTCATGCAAATTGTTGATGATAACTGGATGTCAGAACTTCAAGCACCATAGTTTCTACTCCAACTGAAAAAAAGTAAAAGGTTGCTCAGGTGAGTTTTAACGTTTTTATCTTTAAGATAAATATTTTTATGTTAGATCTGCTTTTGACCACCTGAAAACAGATGACATGGATAAGTTTAACCAGACATTTGTGAGAGAATTCATTCTTCTGGGTCTTTCTGGGTACCCAAAGCTTGAGATAATTTACTTTTTTCTAATTCTGGTGATGTATCTAGTGATTCTAATTGGCAACGGTGTTCTCATCATAGCCAGCATCTTTGATTCCCATCTTCACACCCCCATGTACTTTTTCCTGGGCAACCTCTCTTTTCTGGATATCTGCTATACTTCCTCTTCAGTTCCTTCAACATTGGTGAGCCTAATCTCAAAGAAAAGAAATATTTCCTTCTCCGGATGTGCAGTGCAGATGTTCATTGGGTTTGCAATGGGATCAACAGAGTGTTTGCTCCTTGGCATGATGGCTTTTGATCGCTATGTGGCCATCTGTAACCCTCTGAGATATAGCATCATCATGCACAAGTTGGTGTACACTCTAATGGCTTCTCTGTCTTGGCTTTCTGGAGGAATCAACTCAATTGTGCAAACAGCTCTTGCCATGCAATTGCCTTTCTGTGGGAAAAACATTATCAATCACTTCACATGTGAAATATTAGCTGTTCTCAAGCTTGCTTGTGCTGACATATCCATTAACATCATCACCATGGTGATATCAAATATGTTCTTCCTGGTTTTTCCACTGCTGGTTATTTTTTTCTCCTACATGTTCATCCTTTACACCATCTTGCGAATGAACTCAGCCACAGGAAGACGTAAGGCCTTTTCCACCTGCTCAGCTCATCTGACTGTGGTGATCATATTTTATGGTACCATCTTCTTTATGTATGCAAAACCAAAGTCCCAAGACTTGCTTGGAGAAGAAAAGTTGCAAGCATTAGACAAACTCATCTCTCTGTTTTATGGGGTAGTGACCCCTATGCTGAATCCTATCATCTATAGCCTGAGGAATAAGGATGTCAAAGCTGCTGTGAAATATCTTCTGAACTGCAAACCTATCTAGTAAGATCTCTTGGATATGTCTGTTTTTATGCAACAAGTACAAAGATGAACTCATTGGTAAATGAATGAGAACTTCATTGGGGAAAGAATGGTTAGAGATATTTAAAGATGGTTAAATATTTTTATTCTTTGCCTCTATAAGCACTGTTCTGTAACATGCTTACTGAAAACAGTAGTCTGTTATTAAGCTTCCAATAGGTCCTTATTGAGCTCTCACAAAGATAATTAATTCCATTGGAACCTCACCCTCTGATATATCAGAAATAACTGTTTCAGGTGTAGTGTGTGACAAAATAATGGGATAAAAATCACACAAAGAAACAAAAGTACATATTCTGCTTTACCACATATTGTTGCTGTTGTTGTTGTTAGGTACCATCGAATTGGTACCGACTCATAGTGACCTTATGTACAATAAAACGAAACACTGCCCAATCCTGGGCCAACCTCACAATTGTTGCTACGCTTGAGCCCATTGATGCTGCCACATATTACCTAATGATATTGGATAGTTATTTTCCCCTAAGTGTAGTTTCCTTATATTTGTTTACTAATTACTTAACTAAATTACTTATAATTTGTGATATAATCAATATGAGGGTGAGTACAAAATTATCCGTACTCCAGTTATATTAAAAATGACCATCCACATCCACAGCTGATGACAACATTGATGATGATGTGAAATGATCCTGTGCAATAGGCGAGTGACCATGGATTATGTGGCAAGTCATTTGCAAATCAGCCATGGCTCTGTTTACAAAATAATCCAGGACCGACTTGGGCTTTGAAAAGTTTGTTCAATATGGGTACCAAAACAATTACTTGAAGAGCATAACAGAAGCATTTGGACATCTGCAAACAAAGTTTGGACTGATACTCGAAAGAAGGTCAAAGTTTCTTCAAAGAAAAAAAAATATTTCTGGTAATGAGACATGGTTTCATCACTATGAATCTGAGAGTAAACAACGAAGTATGGAATGGAAACATCTCAATTGCTGACCAAAAAATTTTCCTAAGTCAGCTATCAGCTGGAAAATTGATGCCTATAGTTTTCTGGGATTCTCAGGGTGCAGTATTGGAACACTAACAGGAAAAAGGTTCAACAATCAACAGTGCTCACTACAGTGAGATGCTTACTGAAGAACTGAAGCCTAAACTTGGAATTAAATGTAGAGGACTGCTATCCAAGGGCTTTGTGATATCGAATGACAGTGTGCATTCACACACCTCTGCCCACACTGTTGATATTCTGCAAAAATGTCATTTTGATAGGTGACAGCCTCCTCCCTATAGTATTGATCTTGTTCCATTGGATTTTCACCTGTTTGATCCCTTAGAGAAGGAAGATTCACCTCTGACGAAGAAGTCAATTTACTTCTTCACAGCTCAGCCTAAGATATTTTTTAATAAGAGAATACAAAAGCTTGTATACAGGTGGACAAAGTATAGTGAAAAGCAATGAGATTATGTCAAAAAATGATGTATTTGTCTTTTCTAAAAGTTGATTAAAATAAATTCTACAGCCAGAGTGTGGATAATTTTTGATTCACCCTTGTAATTTCAAGCTTGAAAGTCTCAGTGAGTTGGAGAAAAATACTTTAAATTATACCATTGTCTTACTGGCATACAACTTCAGATTTGAAGTTAAAACTTTTGAATTGAGGACCAAACCATACTACTTGGCATCGCTTATTCCCCTGTACTGCTAGTCCTGGTGGGGTGCCGTGGGTTAACGCGGCAGACTGCAAAGTCGTTTGAACTGCAAGGTCGGCGGTTCAAGCTCACCAGCTGCTTCTTGGAAACCCTCCACAGGGTCGCTATGAGTGGGTATTGACTCGACAGCACTTAATAACAACACAAGATGTTCTTTAGGGTCCTGGTGTGGAACTGTAGGATAAGCACTGGTCTGGTAACCATGGCAGTTTAAACCTACCCGCAGCTCCTCGGAAAACCATGAGGCGTTCCATTTCTGTAAAGATAAAATTTACAACCTCGAAAACCCTACGCATGCTCACTTTGAGTCAGAACCAGCTTGATGACAGTGAAACAGAGATTTCTTACAGGCTGAGAAGGAGTTAATAGAAACTCTTCTGGTTGAGTAAAATAAATACACAGCAGCCCCTGGTTCTGATTATACCATTAAAGGCAACTCTTGAGCTCCCTTGTATAGGGTTTCCAGGAGCAGCTGGTCGGTTTGAACCGCTGAGTTTTAGGTTAGCAGTCCAGTGCTTATCCTGTAGCGCCACACCAGGAATCTAAAAAACATTCCTGTTTGTCCCTTAATGTTATGGTAATTTACCCTCATTTTGAAACAATTGGAAAAAACCCTACTATCAACAAATTCCTCACAACTGTCAGCTCTACTGGCTGCAGTTTTTAAATAACTGAAAAGTCTTTGAGCCTTTTCTTGCTTTAAAACCCACTGCCATTGAGTCGATTCTGACTTGGGAACCCTAACGGAAAGAAGCGTCCATAGGATTTCTGAGCCAGTAAAGCTTTACTGAAGTAAACATCCTCATCGTTCTCCCAAGGACTGGTTGGTGGACTTGACCCCTGACTTTGAGGTGAACAGCCCAACAGGTAATACACTAGGGTTCCTTTCTTGTGGTAATACAAGAATAAATAAGAACCATGGAAACCTTTTTTGACTCACCTACTATAAATTCCACTTAAGGATTAAAGGTGCAGTTAGGAGTGGATTTCATTTGTAACTGTGGACTGCATTTCTTTCTTTCTCTCAAGTTTTTTTTTTTAATGTGAATTGAGTGATAGTTAACCTGAATACATTAGTTTTACACCATCATTTCATTGCAATGATTACAATCTCTTCCATGAGTCATCATTCAACAGTATTTGCTTCTATTCCCTCTGTTGTTGTTTTTTTGAGGGGTGGGGTGGGGGGAGACGGAATGAACACAAAAACACTCAGAAATATATAATGATTTAAACCACCAAAGGGCACATTCTGCAAGTCTGCCTCTTGGCCACCAGCACTCAGTCTTCCTCTTTCCATGAACTAGAGTCCACAGCTGCTCCCTCTCTCCATGTCCTCATCTCTGCCTCCATCTCTGGTGTAGCTGCTTCTCTGCTCCTGCTCTTTTCCCTGGATGGTCCTAGGGTCCTCTGTTCCTGGACTGTAAGATTAACTACTCCCCTGTTTTTGTTACAGAACTTCTACCTTTACAGTTGTTACAGTTGCAATTAGTCATGAATCATAAGAATCTTACTCCCATCTCTTTTCACCAGATCCGTCTAGACACAATGAAAACTATTCAGTGGGGATTCTACCTTCCCCTGTACACTCTGAAACTAAACCCCCTCTTGAAAATTTGTAAGCCAGTCACGTTGTGCCTTTATCGCTCCCTCATTTTAGGTAGCCAATAGCTCAGTTGCCCATCCTTACGTAACCTGTATACAGAGGGGATACTATTGCTATTTGATATGAAGACTCATTTCCTCTCATTTGGTATTCTGAGCTACTACATATATAAGTACAGGTCAGGTTAATCAAATTGAAGCAGTTTATGCTTATTTCCTTTATCAAAAATTGTTCTATTTTTATCCTATAGCTGAGTTCTGATCATCAAGCCATTGAAGCTAGGTCAAATGGGTACTATCTGCAAGTTTGGGCATTCTTGTGCATCTCCCCTCATTTCATATCAGCTGGATGCTTCCCTCTCAGCTCTAGCCCTCCCTGGCTATGTCCTCATCCATCAGCTCAGGAGACCCCAGGTCTCACCACACATAGGACTAACCAGCCCTTCCTCTTCTCTCTCTCATCTCCGGGTCAGTAGGATTTTGACCTCATGGCAATATTTCTGTCCTTTCCTCAAGGAGTTTTACACTTGCATCTGATACTTCTTTAATCTGCCCTAGTCTTTGAATTGTGCCAAAAAGACTTTAAGCAGATAGATGATTTTGTTTCTTTTGTTTGAGCCAACATTTTAGCACTTTAATTTCCCCTGACAATGCAAAGGGTGTAAGTAACTCATATGCCAAGTTTATATCAGGTTAAAACTCTTCTCCTGAAAAATTTGTTAAATTCCTTTGTTCTTTGGCATAGAAAAAGTGGGTACAAATTGACCTAGGCATAAACAAATGTGCTCATGTTGAACAATGATAAGAAAATTGGCAGATTCAATAATAAACTGCCATCTAAAAGATTTAGTTTTTATTTTCTGATTCATATTTTTCAAAAATGTCAAAAATTATAAAAGATATTGTTGCCAATATTACTACATTACAAAGATATAATTTTAAATATTTCACTTATTCATTAGGATTATTGATAGCATTCACCATATTTGTATGTTGCTTTATCATTAGTGTACCATGAGCAATTGAGGGTTTGAGCTATTTGTTTTATTTATGTTCTGCCTTTATGGTTTCGTAGCACACATTTAAGAAGTTAAATTAATAGAGCAGGTGATATGGCTGTTTTAAGTTTTCTGGTTACATTATTCCCCAAGAGGTTCTACAACATGTACACACATACACAATTATAGTCATATCTAATAATCTTGTATCTATCTAAAGATGAATACACTTAACACAGGTAGTGATGCTATAGAATAATGCACTGAACCATAGGTTGGTTTAAACCACAAGGCTGGTAGTTCAAACTCGACCAACTAATCCCTGGAAACCCTTTACCGGGTCTCTATGAGTGGGACCAATTTGATGGCACTTAACAACATAATTATTTAATTCTTTGAAAAAAATCTACTTAATTTTTTTCAGAATACCTGGAGATTTTTCATTCTCACACTTCATTTTGGTAATTATCATTTAAATTTTAATTAACTTTTTTTTGTAAATATATTTTGAATTTACAGTCTCTCACATTTCATAATGTTTGGTGAACACTTGTCCAGTGTTTCCAATAGTTTCATGGGCAGGAGACATATATTTCAATTTTTTAACATTTCAGCCACAATTTATTACTAACATCACTCTTTATTGAATTTGTGTAAAACTGTCCCTAATGTGCCAAGAAGTGTCTCCATTCCATGTATCTTTCATTCCAACTTTAAATTGCTTTGGGAATTGGGGAACAATTACAATAGCTTTTGCAGAGCAGATATTTACTCATCCTCATCTCTGGAAGTCAGCATCATTTGTTGAGCCTTAATTTAGGTTGCCAACATTAATATTTTAAAAAGTAACTGAATTTTCTAGGAGGTGAAAATAATGTCTTAATTTACAGGTAAGTCATGAATACCATAAACTTCACAATTTCAATCAGTAATTTGAGTTATTAAATATGAAATTATAATCTGAATTACCTGAGACAATACAGCTACCAACTTTAATTACTAAAATGTCTCTATGGCTTACTGTTATTATTATCATTATTATTACTTTTTGTAGAATTGCCATTTATTCATAAAGCAATTTTCATATGTTCTCTGGTTTTGTTTCCACAATAAGTTTTTGAGAATAGTAAGACACGCATTTGTATCACTGCATTACATATGAGAAAACTGAAGTTGTAATTAGAAGAAAGGAACCCCAAACCCACAATTTTGGATTCTAAATCCCAAGTCTTTTTTGCACTATGCCAAATAAATTTCATTTCTGTTCAAATGAGTATTAGGGATTCCTCTGTACTTATATTGTCTAACCAGGTGACGATTTATAGAAGATGGCATTTTGTTATATTGTTGAAGGACACATTATTATTTTAACTGAGAGCTTTCTGAAAGTAAATAATTGAGACGTATTAAAGGTGTAATCAAGGGATCTATAAATACTGCACTGGGAAATTGCTTACTATCTTAGAAAGTAAACTTTTATCTATCCAACCAAAACCCATCTATTATGTACATCCACTGTGTTAGGGTCTAGTTGTAGATGAGCAAGGGAGATAAGCTCCTTTCCCTAAGTCTCTTGTTATCTTACAAAACACCCTTAAAATCTTTAAAGCTCTGGGTAGAAAGTACAGCTCAAGTTGGCTTGAATTGGTGAGGAGACTCCTGCCTAAAAAGGGAGGACCTGGAGCAAGTGGCAGAGAGAAACAGTTGAGGTTGCTTAAGATGCATTACCATTATAGATGTCTGGAAGCTGGAGCCAACAAGTTCTCTGCTGTTTCCTTGTAAGTCAATGTCTTGGCTGTTTTTCTTCCTTTTGCATTTATGACTAGGCAGATCAAGGAGCTCTCATGCCCATTATTCCAATCCATCCGCCTATCAATTTCTGGACCACATTTGGAAAGACATACGATTTAGCATCAAAAGTCTTGAGTGAAAGTGGAATAATTTCACAGGAAATAGAATATCCCAGCTCTGGTATCGTAGTGCTCTGGTAGCGTAGTGGTTACGAGTCGGGCTGCCAACCTCAAGGTCAGCAGTTAAAAACTACCAGCGGTTCCGTGGGCGAAAGATAAGGCGGTCTGCTTCCGGAAAGATTTACAGCCTTGGAAACCCTGTACAGGGTCACTATGATTCGGAACCGACTCCACGGCATATAACAACAACAACAAGTGATGGAAAGAGCATGAGTTTTGGATCTTAACTCTGCCCATTATTTGTCTTGTGATTTTGTTCATATGAGCTAATTTCATGGTTGTTGTTAAATCCATCAAGTCAGTTCTGACTCATAGCGACCCTGTATAGGGTTTCCAAGGAGCAGCTGGCGAGCTTGAACTACCGACCCTGCAGTTCAAATGGCTTTGCAGTCTGGTGCATTAACCCACAGCGCCACACCAGTACTCCATCTGACACATAGGAGCCTGGAATAAAAGTTATGAGAATAGATGAAAATAAAGAGTTTTTCATCAGTTTTAAAATGTACATTTATTTTTTCTCTCTCATCATTATTGAAATATTGACTTTTTAATTTTTTAACTAAATTGTTTCTGTAGAAAGAATCCTTCATTTGAATTTGGCTTTGGATTCCAAGCCATTATACACCTTAGAGAAAGTGACCAAACTAACACCGCATACCAAAACTGAGTGTGAGGTGGGATAATGTGTCACTAATGACTTTCTCAAAACTGCTACCCCATGTGAGCTCTAACTTTGCAATTCTGGTTAACTTGAAAACTGTTGGTGATTATGGCAAGATGAATTTACATGCACCAGTAAGTAATTACTGATGGCTATTAATCAAAACAGGAGTCCTGGTGTGGTGCTATGGGTTTGAACTGTAAGGTTGTTGGTTCAAGCTCACCAGCCACTCCTTGAAAACCCTATAGGTTGCTATAGGTTAGAACTGACTCGACAGCACATAACAACAACAATTAATAAAAACATTTTAACTCACTCTGCCACATTTCTTATCAAAAGCCTAAAATTGTATATAGTATGATGTCAAATTTGGAGGGTTATTAAAACTGCAGGGTATAAAAACTCACTTTGATTTTATATGATGGATCACTTCCCTACTAAAGGAAGTGTCAATTTTTCTACCTGACTTTTGAGCATCCTCCTGCTTCACTTATTTCTCAAATTTGCTTGCCACCATTCCTCCACAGAAGTTCTCTTGTTTGTAAAGAAGGTACTGCCAATCTGTTAACTCATAAACCGCTCCATATCGTTTCTCTTCTGAGATAGCCCTCTTCCTTTCTTCTCTTCTAAGGAGCTCTGGTAGCGTAGTGGTTACGAATCGGGCTGCGAACCTTAAGGTCAGCGGCTCGAAACTACCAGCTGCTCGGCGGGAGAAAGATGAGGCTTTCTACTCCCATAAAGATTTACACCCTCGGAAATCCTGTACAGGGTCGCTATGGGTCGGAACCGACTCGACAGCACTTAACAACAACAACAACAAGCCTGTCTAATCCTTTCTGTGCTTTCATAGCTGTTCCAAGTCTGAGATTCTTCCTGAACTCTGTCTTGACTTGTGTAATTCTCACTAACCCACTCCTTCCATCTGGGAATGCTTGTACTAGTCACTCTGGGCTCACAGTTTAATTACAATCTCAAATTGTACAATCGGTAGTTTTCCTGTGTTCCCTCATTGCATTGTAAACTTTGTGATGGCAATCTCCTTGTATTATTCTTTTTTTAAATTCTCCCTCTTCTGGGAACAACATTGGACCCAACATAGGATATCAATAAAATCTTACATATATTTAAGCGGGCTAGCCAAAGTTTATCCTTATTTTATTAATTTTTTCTTTCAATAATATTTATTTTTTGAAGACTAGTTAATAGCAAGGTATAACCCTGGACTTTGTTGATAAACATAAAAGGAATATGTTCTTGATCATCATCTTGCTTCTTGAACCAGTCCTAATAATAAGAAAATGGGCAATATCACTTTAACAGAAACATCTGGATAGTCTATTGACTCCTCACAGGTGGACTAAATTTTTACCATTCCAAGTGTGACTCCACAACAGCTGTTTCAGACATTCCTGGATGTCTTAGGAATGCAGAATCTCAGGCCTTACCTTAGAGTTATTAAAGCAGAAGCTGCATTTGAACAAGATCCCCAAGTGAGAAATACACTTGAAAGTTTTGAAGGATGAAAGGATTTAATTCACTGCATTATTTCACCAAGGCTAAGATTTCTGGATATTTCTTGGAGAGGATTACTGTGCCATTAAGTGAGTGCCTACTCATAGCAACCTTGTATAGGATTTCTGAGGATTTAAATCTTTGTGGGAGTAGAAAACTTCATCTGGGGAAACAAGCTTTAATAACTTGTGTTATAGTCCCAAAGACCTCTAGACTTCATTGGAAAGAATCGGGACTTCAGGCCCCACTTTTTACTTATAAGTAGGCTAACAATGGCTACATTTTATCTTTTGCATTTGAAAAAAAGAAATAAAAGGATTCATTTGTGTTTTGTAAAGCATAAAGCGCTACACCTGTATTTATTTAAACATTATTGCTGTTTTTTCAGGTTGATTTAAGCAATGAATTATCAAGAATGTGAAGTCATGGAACTGAAGAAGTGAAGTGAGACTAAATGCTGTTCTCCAAAGAGTCCCACCATATACCTACACAACTGGCCTATGCAATGATCTTTGCCATAAAAGAAGGAAAAGAGTAGTAAGAGTGGGATGTGAATACTAGATCAATATCTAACAATGCTTTTGAACAAATATTAGATTACAGTGTATCTAACTCAATTTACTATAATCAAATGTCTGTTCGTATGAAAACACATCATTAAACTGACTGAAAAGAGATCCAGACACACAAATATGCATGGAAATCAAAGTTGATTTAAGATTTTGAACATGTATTTTATTTATTGAATCAAAATTTCAGTTCTTGTTGAATTGTTTTTTGCCTTCATCATGGCCTTGCAACTGGACCTGACTAAATGAAGAAGTCAGATTTGTTGTCTGTAGTAGTCTAGGGATTCCAGAAACCTCAGTTTCAAACCTGTCCTCAACAATGGGGAAGTTTGCTTCTGAATTTTCTTCTGATCATTGATAGGCATCCACATATTAGTCATGGGGCATAGAAATTCAATGTCCCAATACTATTGTAATCTAATAGCACACAGGAGTCCTAACGTGGCGTTGTAGGATAAGCTCTGGATTGCTAACTGAAAGATCAGTCATTCATACCCACCAGCACCTCCTTGGAAACCCTATACAGAGTTGCTATGAGTTGGAACAGGTTTGATGACACTTAACAACAGCAGTAATGCACATTGTTGAAGATAACTGATAATGCAGTTTCAAAGCAAACCTACTTATATTTTACTCTAGAGTAATTTTTTTTTTTTCTATTTATGGTTTACATTTGTTGCTTGGCAGTAAAAGTATTTTATGTTGGGTTTTCCTTTTACATTCTGATGTTGAGACATGGATGAGATTAACCAGACATTTTTGAGAGAATTCATTCTTCTGGGACTCTCTGGTTACCCAAAACTTGAAATTATCTTCTTTGCTCTGATTCTAGTGATGTATCTAGTGATTCTAACTGGCAACGGTGTTCTCATCATGGCCAGCATCTTTGATTCTCGTCTTCACACCCCCATGTACTTCTTCCTGGACAACCTCTCTTTTCTAGATATCTGCTATACATCCTCCTCTGTTCCTTCAACATTGGTGAGCTTAATCTCAAAGAAAAGAAACATTTCCTTCTCTGGATGTGCAGTTCAGATGTTCCTTGGATTTGCAATGGGGTCAACAGAATGTTTTCTCCTTGGCATGATGGCTTTTGATCCCTATGTGGCCATCTGTAACCCTCTGAGATATCCCATCATCATGAATAAGTTGGTGTACATGCTAATGGCTTCTTTGTCATGGCTCTCTGGTGGACTCAACTCAGTTGTGCAAACAGCTCTTACCATGTGATTGCCTTTCTGTGGAAATAACATTATTAATCATTTCTTGTGTGAGATATTAGCTGTACTAAAACTAGCTTGTGCTGATATATCCCTTAACATTACTACCTTAGCAGTCTCAAATATGGCCTTCCTAATTCTTCCTCTCCTGGTTATTTTTTTCTCCTACATGTTCATCCTGTACACCATCTTGAGAATGAACTCAGCCACAGGAAGACGCAAGGCCTTTTCCACCTGCTCAGCTCATCTAACTGTGGTGATCATATTTTATGGTACCATCTTCTTTATGTATGCAAAACTCAAGTCCCAAGAAATGCCAGGAAAAAATAAGATGCAAGCTTCAGAAGGGCTTATTTCTATGTTTTATGGAGTAGTGACTCCCATGTTGAATCCTATAATTTACAGCTTGAGAAATAAGGATGTAAAAGCTGCTGTGAAATACTTGCTGAGTCGGAAAGCTCTTAACTAATAAGACAAAAGAGAAACATGGGATTTCATGGATAAAGAATAAAGATGGCAGCATTGGTTCATCAAGGACCTTCTTGAGAGAGACAAATGTTAGGGATAGATATTTTTAATTTTTTGCCTTCATCATTCCTGCTAAACTAGAATTACTGAAAACTATTGTTATTGTTGTTAAGTGCAGTCAAGTCTGTTCTGACCCATAGCTACCCAGTATAGGGTTTTCGAGGAGCTTGAATCGCCAACCTTGCAATTCAAACCAAATTCACAATACAGCACTTTATCCCACAGCTCCACACCATGACGGAAAACCCTAGTCCAGTATAAACTCAGTTTCCAAAAACAATTTGATCTAGATCTCACAAAGACTATGACTTTCTATAGAACTTACATCTGTTGGTATCTGTAGTGAGTGTTTCTGATATACTATTTGGAAACTTAGTATAAACATCACACATAAATTTTAGAAATAGGAAATTGGGATTCAAATTCTGTTCCAGTTACATTTTTATTTTAAAGTGAATTTGTTTAAGGAAGTTTTAAATTCAGTCTGATAACATATGTCATTTAATTGCTGAATTCAGACCATTAGTATCATTTATTGCAATGATTAAATTTGCCTATCAGGTTTATTTTTTCTATTTTTATCTTCTATTCTGTGTCCACTTTTCCTCTTCTTCTTCATATCTTCATTAAAAATATATTTTATGGTTTGTAGAATTCCATTTCAGATTCATAGTTGACTTATTATTTATTCCTCTTGATTCATAATTTTATTGGTTGCTCTGGGCATAAAGGTGCAGGAGAAAGATGAGGCTTTCTGCTGTTGCGAAGATTTCCAGCCTCGGAACCTTACACAGGGTTGCTGTGAGTCAGAAGTGACTCAAAGCACTTCACAACAACAACAGGAATTAAGGCATGTCTTAATAATACTCCATCTTCTAATAACTATAGGTAATATCATGAATAATATATGAACCTTTATAACACTGTACTTTCATTTCCAGTCTTACCTTTAGCGACAGTATCGCCATATATTTCACTTTTCTATATGCTTAAATTCCACATTGCTTTGTTATTGTTTTTGCTTTAAATTACTAATACTCTGAATAAATTAAAATTATTTTTTAAAAGTGTATTTTGTCTACCATTTTCAGCACACTTTAATCTTTTATATTAATACACAATTTCATTTGATATAAGTGTTTGTCCGTGTGAAAAACTACTTTTTAAAATGTTGTTAGGTGCCGTCAAGTCAGTTCCAACCCCTAACAACATTATGTATTACAGATGAAACACTGTCAGGGCTTGTGTGATCCTCACAGCCGCTGCTAGTTATAATGATTTATCTAGCTGTTGTTTGAAAAGTCCTTAATTCACTTTTATTCTTTAAATATATTTTTACTGCACATAGAATTGCATACTGAAAGTATTTCTTTTCAACACTTTAAATGTATTGCATTTTCCCGTGTTTTGTTGCTTAAATGAGATATCTGCTAACATTATTAACTTTAATTCTCTTTATGTAATATTATAATTTCTGAAGCTATTTCAGAAATTGGGAAAAAGGCTCCCTGGCTAATTTATGAGACAAATTATCCTATTTTGTTGCATTCTTAGTAATTTTAGGTTGAATGTTGGATGAGTTTAATTTATTTCGTTGAGTATTGTATTTTGTGGTCTTCCTGGATGTCCTGACAGGTAGTTAATTGCAGATTACTTGATCATATTGAGGCATGATTTTAAGCTTTTCTGAAGACAAGTCTAGAGTTGCATTCACTATAGAACAGTAGATGTGATTCACTCTAGGACTTGAGAATTAATGTTCCTCCAGGGACGTTAGATAATGTCTGGATAACTAAGGCAGGAAGGGAGAAAATATTTCAAAATTTTTAAGGTAGAAAATGAGGAATGTCACTAAACATTCTACAACCTTGCACAGTGGATCCCCACAACAAGGAGTTCTCTAGCCCAGCATGACAACAGTGCTGCACTTGAGGACAATTGTCCTGAAGTTGATGTAGCTATACTGTTGTTGTTTCTGTTAAGTGTCATAGAGTCAGTTCTGACTCATAGCAACCCTGTATGAAGAGCAGCTAGTGGGCTTAAACTACCAACCTTGTAGTTCAAACTGACCTTGTGGACCAGTGCTTTTCCTACAGTGCCAAATCTGGCATTTCATGAGTGGTTTGCTAAGTTTCTAGGCATTCGATGAAGATTTTCCATTCTGATGACTTGGAAATTAAATGCCTCCCCAAACCTTTGTGAGCTTTGGGAATGCTCTATAAGTCACCATTAGTTATTTGATTGTTATTGTTGTTAAGTGCCGTCTGTTAGGGACAGAGTAAGAAACTAATGCTCAGCCTAACTGCACCCCAACATCTAGCACTTGAATCAACAATTACAGGAAACTGAGCCCAGCAGTTTCTTCTGAGAAATAGAGCAGTGTTACACCACCAAAAAGGTGCAACGGAAAATAGGTGTTGCCTAGACTCTGCTTCCAATCAGAATTAAGCCTGAAGGAGACAAGCCAAAAACCTTACAAAGGAGAAGAAAGAAGAGAAAGCCAAGGCTCTCTCTCACTCGCATGAGAGATTCACTTCTCTTCTTCTGAGAAGTGTACTTTCATAGCTTAATAAACCTTGTTTGCTATTTTCTGCTTTTCATCTGTTTGTGCCTCAAGTGGGTCTTGCTAGACCTGCAGAAGCCAAGTTATTGGACCCTAACAATATCCAGTTGGTTCCAACTCATAGTGACACTGTAGCGTTTCCAAGGAGTGACTGGTGAGTTTGAACCACTGACTTTGTGGTTCAAACTGGCCATGTGGTCCAGTGCTTATCCTACAGTGCCAAGGATCTGAAGTTATTTGAAGACTCATTGAATTACACTCTTCTGCATGAGTGACTTGGAGTTCTGGTGTAACTTCTAACTGTACGATTGGAGGTTCAAACCCACCAGTTGCTCCTTGGAAACCCTATACAGTGTTGCTATAAGTTGGAACCTAAACAATGGCATTTAAAAACACATGTGTAGCTTAATTCTTAGCGACAGACTTAATGGGTCTCTTCTGTTAATTTCTGGAGCTTTTCTCTGCCTATTTTTTTTCTCTCTAGAAGTCTGGTCTGTAAACTCCAACTTCCCTGAACACTTCTAAATGTTCTGATAGGACAGTGATTGGTGGAATCCCGGTGTAGAGCTGTAGGATAAGCATTTGACAGCAAACTCGGTTTAAACCACAAGGTTGACTGTTGAGACACACAGGCTGCTCTCTGGAAATCCTATACAGAGTTGCTGTGTGTGAGAACCAATTCAACAAAGCTTAAACAACAGCAAAAACAACAACAACTGTGATCAGTATAGGATACCTGTCTCTGAACCACAGTCTAAAAATATTATCATAAATTCACCTTAATTTTAATTTCATTGCTTAGGGATTCTGGTCCTGCCTAGCTTTTACAATATCTAAAATTAGTTCCTTTTTAAATTTTATCCAGGTTTCTAACTATGCATAGTGAGAGAACAAGGCTGGCCTGAGTTATTTAATTGTGGCCCAAAGCAGATATTCCAACCTACCACTTCTGGCTGCATTATTTTTAATTTGCCACAATATGTAGCATTTATATATTATTCCTATGTTCTTAATTCCATATAGGTCTATACACTCTTTTTTTTTTTTTTTTTTTTAGTGTTTTATTGTGAATTATATGATAGTTTACATGGGAGAACATTAGTTTACATTCTATCGTTGCCATGGTTACATTTTCTAAAACTTATTCGTAATAAGCCTCTATAATCGTCCTATATGAGGGAAAATTTTAATAAGTGTTGCTACATAATCATAGAAAGTTTTATCAAACAAAAATGTCAAAATGTGAAGCTATTGTTTCTTAACATGTTTTCCATCTATACACTTCTGAAGGTGATGTTTCTAATACTTCCCTGAAGAACTTTGTGCTCTTTGATTTAGATCTCATCAAAACAGGAGTTTGACATTCACAAGAGACTTCAGTTGTGTTCCTTTTAGATGTTCTTTGAATTTGGAGAGGAAAAAGAAGTTTGTGGGGGTGAAATCAGGATTGCAGGGTGAATGGGGTAAGGCTTCTTAACAAAGTTTTCATAGGATAGCCCTCCAAGAATGAGCAGGTGCATTGTTGTGATGAAAACATTTTCTTTGGAGCAACTTACCTGCTTTTGATTTATCCCCTCAAAAAATGCATCTTTCCATTTTCTTAAAACTTCTTCATAATAAGCCCCTGTGCTCATCCTGTTCCTTAAAAACAATCTATCAATTACCTTTTTGGTATCCAAAAAAACAGTTATCATAACCTTCTGAGCTGACCTCTCTGCCTTGAATTCATCTTTAAGGTCTCCTCAACCTTCCTTAAATGCTTACTCCATTATTGTTTTATGTGGGGTAACAGCCCTATAAAGTTGTTGCAAAATTCAGTGATATGGGAAGATATCGACTTGAATTTTGGTAAAAATTTGATATTAGCACTGACCTCAAAGTTGATTTTTTATTCCATGACACAAAAAATATCCTTCTGTTCTTTGGGTTAATGCACTGGACTGCAAGATCAGTTTGAATTGCAAGGCCGGTGGTCCAAGCTCATGGGTCACTGCTCAGAAATCCTATACAGGGTTACTATGAGTTGGAACTGACACGACAACACTTAACAAAAACAAGAAGACTAAAACAAGTGTATTCCTGGGAGAACGTGTCTGTAGCCATTCACTGATCACACGGACCTGTTTAAACTTGTTTTGTTTTGGGAAACAACAGTGCATACATGAACCAGAATCCTACTAGCATTACATTTGGACATTTCCTTTTATTGTGTTAATTTTCCTAGGCACCTGATAGAACTTTTCAGTTCTTCTTTTGTTTATAGAAAGTATTTCTGGACTTTAGGATAATGCACTGGACCTCAAGGTCTACTTGAACCTCAAGATGGCAGTTGGAACCTACCAGCCACTCCTTGGAAACTCTACACATGGTCTGTATAAGTTGGAGCAGACTCGACAGCATTTAACAACAACAACAACATTTCTGAACTTTGTGTTTGACTATTAATTCTATTATTTGCTTTTGTTTTTCAGAGGTTAGAATTTTCTGTATCGTTCCACTTCAACCATTTTCTTAAGCATATTTTTTTCCTTTATCGTATTTTCATTTTCTTGATAGCTTCACTACCTTTCTTCAATGCCTTTAGATACATTGTTGTTTCAATCTCTTTTGTTGTTGCTGCTGAGTTCTGTCAAGTCATTTCCAACTCAAAGCAACCGTATACACAGCACTCCCTGGTTCTGTGCCATCCTCACAATCATTGTTAGGCTTGATCCCTTGGCTGTTGCCACGGTGCCAGTCCATCTTGTTGGGTGTCTTTCTCCATTTTGTTGACCATCCACTTTACATACATAGCACTTTTCCAGGGACTGGTCCCTTCTGATCACATGTCCAAAGTATGAAAGATGAAATCTCGCCACTCTGGATTCTAAGGAGCATTCTGGTTCTACTTTTTCCAACAAAGATATATTAACATTATTCTCCAACACAGTAACTCAAATGCATCAATTCTTCCACGGTCTTCCTTTTTCATTGTCCCACTTTACATACGTATGAGGTAATTTAAAATACCATGGCTTGGGTCAGGAGGTGCACCTTAATTCTCTAACATCTTTACTCTTGAACACTTTGAAAGAGGTCTTGTGCAGTAGATTTGCCAAATGCAATGCATTGTTTCCTTTCTTGGCGGTTGATTCCATGAGTGCTGATTGTAGATCAAAGCTAAATGAAGTCTTTGACAACTTCAAATTTTTCTATATTTATCATGATGTTATTTATTGGTCCAGTTATGAAAACTTTTTTTTCTTTATATTGAGGTGCAATCCATAATGTAGGCTGTGGTCCTCTTCACTTTCAGCAAACACGATATTATCATTTGCTTATTGCAGGTTGTTGGTGCATCTTCCTTCAATCCAGGTGCCACTCTCTTCTTCATATAATTCAGCTGCTCAGATTATTTGCTCAGCATACAGATTGAATAAATAGGGGGAAAGAATACAACCATGATGCACATCTTTTCTGATTTTAAACCATGGGTACCTTTATACTGAAAGTACTATGGACTACCAAAAGAACCAACAAATCTATGTTGACAGAAGTACAGTATGAATGCTCCATAGAAGCCAGGATGACCTGATTTAGTCTCTCATACTTTGGACTATTTTTGGAAAGGACCAGTTTCTGGAGAAGGAGATCATGCTTGGTAAAGTGGAGGGTCAGTAAAAATGAGGAAGATCCCCAATGAGATGGATTGACACAGTGGCAGCAGCAATGGGCTCAAGCATAGCACTGATGAGGAGGTTGATGTAGGATGGAGCTGTGGTTCATTCTGTTGTGTATAGGGTAGCTATGAGTTGGTACCAACTGGACAGTACCTAACAGCAACAGAAAGCTTTGTTTAGTCTTCTTTGCTAAGATGATATTTTCATTTACTTATTATTTCCTAAATCCAGTCAATCTTCTGCTTCTTTCAGACACATTGTTTTGTTCATTTTCTTTTTTGATTTTTGAATTTATGATCCAAAGTGCTTTTTAACTTCCCCAAATACTTGTTTAAGGATATTTATAACAATCTGTAGTTGTGTGCTACAGTTTTCATTTGTTTCTTACAGTGTTTGGGCTGGGGAGAGGGGTATGTGGGAGATTTTCATCATCTGAGCTGTTTTGATTCTCATTTGTATTTCATTTGCTCTGTATACAGTTCATAATTTGGGGTGGCTTGCAGGATTTATAGTTCAAGAGTGCACTTTTTGTCTGTGTTGTGAAGGAGTTTCTTTAAAGGATTACTTCTATGTCTTCTTCTCCCTCTTTTTCTTCTTCTGCTGCAGCGATAGACAAAGCCTTATAACAGCACTGGTTTGCTGAAGCCATTTTTACCCTTTGCTCTTGAAGTTCTTTGCTATCCTTTCCCACTTCCATCTCCTTCTGCTTTGTCTTGTTTGGCTAAGTTGGAAGGAGTTGAATGCCTTCTAATATTTTGACCATTTTTCATTTTTTGTTTAACAGGACCCAACATTTCCCTCTTTGCTTCTTTCCACTTTAACTTCCAAATTTGCAAAGATGTCTTTTCCCTTTCTTTTCATTTTCATTTGTTGAGGAAACCATGCTTTTTGAAGATGTTGTTGTTAGGTGCCATCGAGTTGGAACCGACTCATAGCGACCCCATGCACAGCAGAACAAAACAATGTCCGATCGTGGGCCAACCTCACTACCTCTACCACACTTGACGCCATCAATGATGCCACCCGGCTGATCCATCTCATTGGGGGTCTTCCTCTTTTTCTCTGACCCTCCATCTT
>NW_006408587.1:10591547-10644553 GCF_000296735.1 Chrysochloris asiatica
CTTTTCAATTTGTCATTCCCTGTATAGTAAACCATGTGGTTGCCAGATTCAAAATGGCCAATACCAGTCCCTTTCAGCTCACTAATGCCTAAGATATCGATGTGATGCATTCCATTTCATTTTTACAACTTCCAATTTTCCCAGATTCATACTTCTACATTCCATGTTCCGGTTTTCAATGGATGTTTACAGCTGTTTCTCTTGATTTTGAGTTGTGGCCCATTAGCAAATGAAGGTTTTGTGCGCTTTTCTCCCCTGAACTTAACTCTATTCACGTCATCGTGGTCAACTCTACTTTGAGGAGGCATTTTTTCCCCCAGTCGCATTCTGAGTGCCTTCCCACCTTCCGGTCCTGTATCTGACAATGTTTCTCTGCTATTCATAGACTTTTCAGTGACTAGCGATTCGGAAGTAGTTTGTCACTCTTTCTTCCTAATCTGTTTTTGTCTGGAAGCTCATCTGAAACCTGTCCACCATGGGTGACCCTGCTGGTTATTTAAAATACTGGTGGCATAGCCCTTAGAATCACATCAACTCAAGCCATCACAGCACGACAGACAGACCAGTGGTGGCCATTTGGTTTTATGTTGATACTGTCACTTTAAATTTCTATGTCAATCCTGATATAATCAAGATACAATCAAGATGTTCTCTCCTGATACTATTAATCCTGATACAATCAAGATGTTTTCTCCCAAGATGGCAGCTCCTGGAACAGCTGAGTGTCTTGATCCAGAAAACAATGGATTTCTGGATTCCCTTCAAATTCTCCAGCTGTAAACCCTCCGATCCTCCAAACACACCTTTATATTTGTTTCAGAGTTTCAACACTATCTTGTGAGCCCTCTTGGCCTGGTGTTCCATGTTGTTGTTGACCGAGCTCCTCACTACACGTCTACCCGATCCGCCATCTTTAAGGACGAGCCCATTTTTGAAGATAACTACCTGAAATCATGCATACTTTGTATCCTGCTTATGTTCAGGGCTTTCTCCTAAATTTCAAGAAGCGCAGTTGATACAGTGGGTCAAGCATTGTGCTGCTGATCTGAAGGTCAGCACTTTGAGTCTACCAGCTGCTCCACAGGAGAAAGATGAAGCAGTCTGCTTCCATAAAGATTTACAGCCTTGAACACTCTATGGAGCAATGATACTCTGTCCAATGTTATGAGTTGCAATCGCCTTGATTGTAGTGAGTTTGGGTGGGGATCCTTGGTTTTAGATCAGTCTTAAACCTGTCACTTCCTTTTCTCTTCTCTTGTTGCCTCTTCTATTTCCTCTCTGTAAAAATATTCAGAGGAAGTCTGAGAGATATCTTCCTGATTTGGTGTTAATTTTAGGCTTGTAATTAATTTGAAGTTTGGGTATTTTCTGTCTTCTAGCTATATTTACACTGTGGGTTTGGGTTACTTAATTTGTAGTTCTGTTTTTCTGTATTATTCTGGAGGATCTATAGGGAGTCCTAAGGACCTTTGGTAGCCTAGTGGTTACAAATTGGGCTGCTCACGTCAGGGTTGGCAGTTCGAAACTACCAACTGTTCTGCGGGAGAAAGATGAAACTTTCTGCTCCCAAAAAGACTTACAGCCTCAGAAACCCTGTTCAGGGTCACATGAGTTGGAGCCGACTCCACGGTGCTTAATAACAACATAGGGAGTCCTGGTATGGTGCTGTGGGTTAATGCATTGAGCTGCAAGGGCAGTTTGTACTGCAAAGTTGGTGGTTCAAGCTTACCAGTGGCTCCTCAGAAACCCTATGCAGTGTCACTATTGGTCGGAACCAACTCCATGGTACTTAACAATAATAAATATAGGGAGATGTGGATTTAAGCAGTTGTCAGTATCATCAGACATAGCCAGAAATCTATATGCAATTTATAATGTTGCCAATTTAAAAGACTAAAATTAACATCTTATTTATGAAATCTTTAGCATTTATTTTATAATAGTAAAGGTGAACCAATCTTCATATAGTCATTGTCCATTTTATGGCTTAGTTTCTAAATTATGTATTCCTTTTCTTATTGGATTCCAATAGAAAACAAGGCAAAGCAAATGAATTGAAACTCAAAGTAATAATAATCATAATGACAACAACTATTTATTGCAATGGGCACACAGAATTCAGACAACATACTCATAGTCATGAGATTTATTCGGGTAGTTAACAGGTTACAATGCAGGATCAGCGAATGTTCAAGGTACAGTTTTTCTAGTCAGGACAACCTCACTTCAGCTGTGCCCATAGACAGACGCCTCTCTCTGCCAAGGCAGTGCCATAAAGTTCTCTGAGGGCTCACCACTCCTCTGTAAGCCTCAGCATGAAGGCACTCAGCTCTGGCTCTGTGGGTCAGCAAACATAGTTTCCCAGTTAAATGCCATGAGGCATCCTCCTCTGCAAGCAAGTCTTCTGTCCAGTCACTCAGCTTTACTTACGCATTAGACTGGGAAGTTCATGTTTGTTTCATGCTCTGTTCCTTCTGATCCCCTGACCCTTCTTAAATGTCACAACTTTCTGTCCCTGGGCGGAGGAGATTCATTGCACAAAGATTTCTGCATACAAAGGACTCGCTCCACTCCTAACTCTTTGTCTTTTGTGGTTGTGGGTCTTACGTGCCATTGAGTTAATTCTGACTCATAACAACCCTGTGCAGAGTTTCCAAGGAGTGCCTGGTGGGTTTGAACCACTGACTTTGTAGTTAGCAGTCCAGTGCTTATCCTTCAGTACCATAACAGGACTCTTTGATGGTAGCGAAAGCTTTTTATCTACTAAAATTGTTATCTTTACCTCATGTGTATTTTACTTTTTAATATTTCAGTACTTCAATGAGTTTTAAAATATTTTAGGTTCATTGTTATAATTATTTATCAATAATTTCAAACCAATTATTTCTTATGCAGAAGTTGCTGTTGTTAGGTGTCATCAAGTCAACTCCACTCATAGCACAATTGTTGTGCCATCCTCACAATTGATATGTTTGAGCCCATTGAAACAGAGATTGTGCCAATCTATTTTGTTGGGAGTCTTCAACAAGGAGATCCTCAACAAGCATGACGCCCTTTCCCAATGACAGGTATGTCCTGACAACAAGTCCAAAGTATGTGAGACAAAGTTTGCCATCCTTACTTCCAAGGAACATTCCGGATATATTTCTGCTAAGATAGATTGGTTTGTTCTTCTAGCAGTTCCCGGTAAAGTTGTTATTCATTGACAACACTATAATTCAAATGCATCGATTCTTCCCCAGTCTTCCTTATTAATTTTCCAGCTTTCACATGCATATGAGGCAACAGAAAATGCATGCCTTGGGTCAGCTGTAACCTTAGTCCTCAGAGTGACATTTTTGCTCTTTAACACTTTAAAGAAATCTTTTACCATAAAATTTCCCAATACAAACAACCATTTGATTTCTTAACTGATGTTTCCATGAGTTTGATTGTGGATCCAAGTAAAATGAAATGAAATTCTTAGTAACTTTAATCTTTTCTCCATTAATCATGATGGTGAGAATTTTTGTTTTCATTACATTGAGTTATAATCCACACTGAAGGCTGTAGTCGTTAATCTTCATCAGTAAGTGTTGCAAGTTCTCTTCACTTTCAGCAAGCAAGGTTGGTTTTTCTGCATATCACAGGTTGTTAGTGGAACTTCCTCCAAACTTGATACCATATTTTTCTTCATGTATTCCAACTTCTGGAATTATTTGCTCAGCATACAGATTGAATAAAGGAGCTCTGGTAGCGTAGTGGTTACGAATCGAGCTGCGAACCTTAAGGTCAGCGGTTCGAAACTACCAGCCGCTCCGCGGGAGAAAGATGAGGCTTTCTACTCCCGTAAGGATTTACACCCTCGGAAACCCTGTACAGGGTCGCTATGGGTCGGAACCGACTCGACGGCACTTAACAACAACAACAGATTGAATAAGTGTGGTGAAAGTACACAATCCTGATACACACCTTTCCTGATTTTAAGCATGCAGTATCTCCTTTTTCTATTCAAATGACTGCCTTTTGGTCTATGGTCAGGTTCTGCAAGAGCACGATTAAGTGTTCTGAAATTCCCATTCTTATTAGAGAAATTATTAGTTATTAGATATTTTTGTGTAACCAGAGACTAATTGAATATTTTTACTACTTTAGTAAACTTTCTGTTGTTCCTCATGGATTTTCTAAGACACATTGACTATTAATAACTTTCTTTCAATTCTTATATTTTTAATGATAGATATATAGGTCCATCTGACTACATAAACTGGATAATCAATAACAATAGATGTTGAATAATAATAAGTATTAAAAGTTACCTTTATCTTGGCCCAGATTTTCACAGGAGTGATTCATACTTATTAACATGGAATTTGATATGGCTATTAGTTTGAAAGCATATTGCTTTATTATTTTAAATCTTTCATTTCAACAGAATTTTCACCTGATTTTTGTGCAATGATTCATAACACTTCTATTTTTAAAAATCACCTTGGAATATGTGAATTTGATAATTTTATTATTTGCAATTTTATGTATTTATATATTTTCACTGTACTTAAATGGATTAAGTAATGATTTATTTATTTACTATCATTTTTGAAGCAATTAAATTGGGTTAATTTCTTTCTGTTTCTTAATACCTGCTTTTAGTTCATTTGACAAATATTTAAAACACTTAGATTTTCAGCAGTCTTGAAGGAAGCAGGGATGCAGCCGAGCACAAAATTGGAAAAGTGATACAAGCACACCATAGCTACATAAACAAATAATAACTAATATCTCTTCAGACAGCCACTGTTCCCATGATAAAATTAAGTGCTAAGAAAGTATTTGGGGGTCAATGGTCTTTTAAGTAGTAGTTTTGCTATTATTAATTTCTTCTGTTTTCTTTAATTTAAAAAATATATTTTGTATGTTTTCCTTAAAGTAGTTTGTTAGCTTCTGTGTTTACATACCATTTAATAACTAAACCATTTAAAATAAATAATATATATCTAAATTTTGATATATGATACTCAAGGTCTTGATATTTTTAGTATCGTATGAGGGAATTTCAAAAAGTTTGTGGAAAAATTCCATGATCTTTTAATTGCATTTTTCCATGATCTTTTAGAAGCCTTTCACATCATTCTAATTCTAATTTCCTCTTTCTTGTATCCAAATGTAACTTAAAAATATGTCTTTGCTTTACATTTTTCAAATTTTAGCTTTAAGTGTTTATCAATTTATAATATACTGTGATTTGAAAATACAATTTTACAGTTTCTATTTTTTAAGCTAATGAGAATTCTGTTCATTGTGATCATCTGTCCGAAGATATCACATGGCATAGTAGAATTTAAAATGACCCCCCCCCTCCCCACCGCAACCCTGAGACCTTCATATGTTAATGCTACTCCTGTGGTTAGCAAATGTAGTATAATTTCTTTTGACTAATTCTAATCACATAAAGCTTTTAAAAGCAGAGAGTCTTCTCTGGCTGATCACAGATGATTAAGTCAGAGAAATTTGAAGTACAAGAAGGCTTCAATGTACCCGTAAGAACTTGAAGATGGCTGGAGCTGTGTGAGGGGGAATGAGATCACATGGCAATGAGAGTCAACCTTGCCTCAGTGTCAGCAAGTAAATGAGGACCCCAATTCTCAGTATATTTAAATAAGCTTTTAAGAATATTTCTCCACACTAATTAAAAATGTGGTGCGGTAGGATCAGCCCTGGACTGTGAACCACAAGGTAGGCAATTCAAACCCACCAGCTGCTCTTTGGAAACCATATACAGGGTTATTAGCAATTGGAACCTATTCAATGACACTTAACAACAATAACAAGTTATAAATTGACTGTATAATTGACTGGACTGCAAGGTCAGTGGTTCAAGCTCACCAGATGATCCTCAGAAACCCTATACAGGGTCGTTATGAGTCAGAAACAACTTGGCAGTAGTTAACAACAACAACAACAGCATCAGGATATTTCAAATTAACTTGAGTTCAGGTTCTTCCTTTTTTCAGTCCACAAATGAATACTGCAGCAAATAAACAGAGTGAAACATTGCATTTACATAATTATTTGAACAAAGTCTCAGGCCCTCTGAAAATTTTCACATTCTTGAATGAGCTCTCCTTTTCCCTGGAATTTTTATAGCAAATTCTGGCAGATAAAACATTTTTTTCCCCATAAATTTGATAAATTATGCTTTGGAATATTTGCATTTCCTTAACATCGAAACATATTATCTACCTATGTGTGTGAGTGTATTGTTGTTGTTAGGTGCTGTCAAGTCGGTACCGACTCATAGTGACCCTATACACAACAGAATGAAACACTGCCTGGTCCTGGGCCAACCTCACAATTGTTGCCATATTTGAGCCCACTGTTGTTGCCACTTTGTCAATCCATCTCGCTGGAGTCTGCCTCTTTTTCTCTGACTCTCTACCTTACCAAACATGATATCCTTCTCCAGTGACTGGTCCCTTTTGATAATATGTCCGAAGTATGAGAGACAAAGTCTGGTCATCCTGTCCTCCAAGGAGCACTCTGGCTGTACTTCTCCCAACACAGATCTGTTTGTTCTTTTGGCAGCCCATGGTATTTTCAATATTCTCCTTCTACACCAAAACTCAAATGCATCAGTTCTTCTACGATCTTCATTATCACTGTCCAGCTTTCACATGTATATGAGGCTATTGAAAATACCATGGCTTGTGTCAGGTGGACCTTAGTCCTCAAGCTGACATCTTTACTCTTCAACACTTCAAAAAGATCTCGGGCAGCAGATTTGCCTAATGAAATGCATCGTTTGCTTTCTTGACTGCTGCTTCCATGAATGTTGATGGTTGATCTGAGAATGGTGGCTCTGTAGGATAAGCACTGGACTACAAAACACAAGGCTGGCAGTTCAAGCCCATCATCTGCTTTGTGGGAGAAAGATGAAGCTTTCTGCTCCAGCAAAGATTTACAGCTTCTGAAGCCCTATACAGGATTGCTATAAGTAGGAACCATCTGAAGAGCACTTAACATCTAAGGAGAAAAAGTTTTCTCATTCAAAGGTAACTTAGATTAAGAACAGCACAGTTCCTACTCATTCAATTATTTCCTCAATCCATTCACTGTTCATTGAGCCATTCCCTGAAAGCTCTCTCTTGCTCAAGCTGGGAACTAATATCAAAGTTATCTACATTCTCTCATCTGCCCTAACCTAAGGCTCAGGCATACTCAGTGTACACTAGCAAGAAGATGCCTACAGAGGTTAAATCACTATCCACATAAATTCAAAGGTTCCTTTGATAAAGAGGAAGTGTTGTGGAAATATAGACTTCATGTTATCCCAACTCCAGTCAGAATGAAAAAGACAAAGAGAAGCTTATCAATCTAGAAAATTTTTAGAATCTTAACTTTTGCAATATTTATGAATACTTCCCCCATATATGTCCTGATGTGGTGCTGTGAGATCAGCACTGGGCTGTGAATCACAAGGCTGGCAGTTCAAATCCACCAGTTGCTCCTTGGAAACCCTGTACAGGGTTGCTATGAGTTGGAACTGACTTAACAGCACTTAACAACAATGTGTAAATTAATATACCCTTTGCCTTGCCATATCATATCTTCAGGGTAGGGATGGACATAGTTTCTTCCTCAACCTTGCTTAGTCAGCTGAGCCTACTCTAAGAAAAATAGGAGAGTGTAGTGATGAATTCACTAAAACTTTGCAAGTATAGCCTGAAAGTATTCTAAACTTATACCTATAGCTACTTCAAGATCTCCAGTGGCTATGCCTCTACCTCATTTCATACACACAACTAGAATTATGCAAACCTTCTGTGATGATGTACACAACCCAAATAACCAAAATCATTTCTACTCTATTTCATCCACTGTAAAACTTTATTGATTTTGTTACATTTTAAAATCTCAGAAATGAAACAGTTGCAAAATTGATGGTATCTTGGTTTTATGAATGATGGTACCTTTGTAACTTTTATTGTATCAACATTTATTTTGCAAATACCTCCTATTTCTTCTTCAATTCAGAGGTTATTGGAAACAACTTACATGAAAATTACTTCAAAATCTACTAGATTCAATATTGCACACTTTTCCTATATTAGTTATAACCATGCCTGATTTGGGCATGAGATGATATAGCTAGTCAAATATGAAAATATAGGCAGGTGTCAATTTTTAATCTTAAATGAATATTCAAGAATGCTAAATACTTTTCTGGAAACATAATTCTGAGCGTCTAAACGACTCATTAATATTAATTTTATTTATAAGGCAAATCAACATGCAGGTTTTAATGGTGAGTTCCTATCATAAATGAGTATTATCCAGGAATTTTGGTTTATGCCAAATATTATGTAGCTTTCTGGATAGTACTGGAAATTATACAGGTGTGTGTGCATATTCAAATATTACCTAAAAATGGAAATTAAGAAAGTACCAAAAGGATTTCTAATGAGCATTTTTTTTACTGCTCCTTTTACCTCTTTGTTCCGTAGACTGTAGATGATGGGATTCAACATGGGGGTTAATCCAGCATATATCAAAGCCATAAATTTATCTACTTCCTGTGAATCTACAGCAGAAGGCTTCAGGTACATAGAAAGAGCTGTCCCATAGAATAAAACTACCACAGTCAGGTGGGATGCACATGTTGAAAAGGCTTTGCTTCTGCCATCCACTGAGCTGATTCTCAGGATATTGGAGAGGATGAAGGCATAAGAGATACAAATGAGAAGCATTGGCATAGGAAGGAGAAGTATGCTGATCACCAGCATGATTAATTGTGCCATGGAGGTATCCACACAAACCAGTTTCAAGACAGCCAGAATTTCACAAGTGAAATGATTGATGATGTTATTGCCACAGAGAGAGAGCGGCAGCACCGACGTAGTTTCCACAAGTGCAGTGAGGCAACCCGTCACCCAGGAGCCAGCTGCAATCTGCAAACAGATCCTCTTGTTCATGATGATGGGATATCTAAGGGGGTTGCAAATGGCCACATACCGGTCATATGCCATCATGGACAGGAGCACACACTCAGTGGACCCCATGGCAAGAGAGAAATACATCTGAGCAGCACATCCTGAGAAAGAAATGGTGTTTTTTCCTGTAACAAAATTTGTCAGCATTGGTGTTAGAGCAGAAGAGGTATACCAGATGTCCAGGAAGGAGAGGTTGCTGAGGAAAAAGTACATGGGGGTGTGCAGGCGAGAATCTAAAATGCTGATGGAGATTATAATAATATTGCCCAGGAAGGTGATCAGGTACATCAACAGACACAACACAAATATGATGATCTCAACTTTTGGGTAGGAGGTAAATCCCAGGAAGAAAAACTTTGTTACAGATGTCCAATTTCCCTGGAACATTTTATTATGTCATGTTAATCTATATCTATGTATAGGAAGGCAAACATCACACATTATTTATAAAAGTAAGATCTCCCTCCTCATTGGCTGGTATTTTTTTCTTCATATGTACTTGTGTTTAAGTGTTTCTATAGCTTGATAACTGTATTAGCAATATATGTTCGAAGGATGTGTCGTTAAGAAGGAAAAATTTTAAACAGGAAGTGAAGAAGACCCTCTAATTCTTATGTTTGTTCTCAAACATTCTTTTGGAGATGTTGGGGTAGAGTCTATTTCAGAAAGAGGAAAAAATACAATCGTATGTTTCCTTTCCAAAACCGTATTTGTAACTGATCTATGGCTATGTTATCTCTTTCCCTCTTTATCACTGAAATGATTTCTTCCCCTGGTCTGGTAAATCTTCTTACTTAAGAACTTTTCTGCTTTCCAAGTTCATGATTTCTTTTGGTACTTCTAGGGATCTGTTCAAAATAATTTGGGAGATTCAATGAATAACTGAAGGTATAGATTTCTGAAGTCACAAAATACTTTGCTAATGAAGACTTTGATCATTTAGACATACCCAGCAGTTTTCTACTTAATCTCAGTAAAATGGTGACAGATATCCACATGGTGAGATGCACATGGGAGAGTTTCTTTCATATCGCTAGAGTTGTCCTGTTCGTGCTCCAGAAATATTCTCCAAAGGACCAGTCATTGGCACAAGAAGGCAATTTAAGTTCTTGTTGCTTATGAAAACTTTACAATTCATGCAACAAATTAAAGTTAGGAGATTACTTGTGCAGGGTTACAACTTGTGAAACCCCAGGGACAATATCCCACGGATCCAATTATAGTTAGAAGCTGGTCTGTTCTAACTAGAGTGTTATTCAAACACCAGGTAAACATACTCTTGTCTACATTGTTTTTGAGAAGGAGAACTTTGCTCCTGCTTGCATGTGAAATTCAGTCAAGCTAGTTACTTTGTATATAATTATGGTTACTTTCTCCTTCTAGCTGAAGGAGGATTTTATAAATTTTATAAGACCAAGGTATGCTTGATGTGGAGCCCAGCCAAGATGGAGGAATGTGAGTTTAAGGAACTCTTCTACTGACCATAATAGCTCAGAGAGATAACTGAAGAAATCAGATGTTCTTCAGGGAAAGCTCATCTGATTTTAAATAGAACCCTTTTTAGGAAATTAGCTCATCATAAAATCATTCTCTTTACGGAAATCGTTCTCTTGACTGAGAATGAGTTCACTTTTAGACCTGATGGGTGAACGATGGCCTTAGACTCGAGTTCCTACAGTTTTCTCCAACCAGCAAACCCAGTCTATTTTATAATCTTGAAGTTTGTTCTACATTTTATCCCACTCTAAGGTTGGTTTGAACCTCAAGGTCAGCGGTTCGAGCTCACCATTTGTTCCTCAGTAACCCTATATAGGGTTGCTAAGGAGCTCTGGTAGCGTAGTGGTTACGAATCGGGCTGCGAACCTTAAGGTCAGCGGTTCGAAACTACCAGCCGCTCCGCGGGAGAAAGATGAGGCTTTCTACTCCCGTAAGGATTTACACCCTCAGAAACCCTGTACAGGGTCGCTATGGGTCGGAACCGACTCGACGGCACTTAACAACAACATGAGTTGAAACTAACTCAAGGGCACTTAACAGCAACAACACAGGCAAAATGTTGAATGATGCAGAAAGCATCAAAAGAAGATGGAAGGAATACACAGAGACCCTGTACTAAAAGAAATGCACAATGTTCAACCATTGCAAGAGGTAACATATGATCAAGAACCTATGATACTGAAAGAAAAAGTCCAAATTGCACTGAAGACATTAACAAACAAAAGATCTCTAAGAACTGACAAAATACAAATTGAAATCTTTCAGTAAGTTGGTGCAACAATGGAGGTGCTCACTCATCTGTGCTTAGAAATTTGGAAGATAACTACCTGACAGTTGATTGGAAAAGATCCATATTTGTACCCATTCCAAAGGGAGGTGATCCAATGGAATGCAGAAATCATCAAACAATATCATTAATATCACCTGAAAGTAAAAATTTGCTGAAGATAATTTAAAAATGTCTGCAATCATACATTGACAGAGAACTGCCAAAAATTCAAGTTGCACATGGAACTAGCGATATCACGGCTGATGTTAGATGATCTTGACTGAAAGTAGAGAATACCAGAAAGATGTTTAATCGTTCTTTACTGACTATGCAAATGTTTTTGACTGTGTGGATCATAACAAGCTATTTATAATATTGCAAAAACTGGGTATTCCAAAATAATTGTGCTCATTAAGAACCTGTACACTTACCAAGAGGCAGTTGTTAGAACAGAACAAGGAGATACTGAATGGTTTAAAATCTGAAAAGACGTGCGCCAGAGTTGTATCCTTTCACCATACTTATTTGATCTGTATGCTGTACAAATATTCTGAGAAACTGGATTATATGAAGAAGAACATGACATCAGGATTGGAGGGAGAAGCTTTAACAAATTACAACATGTAGATGATAAATTTTGCTTGCAGGAAGTGAAAGGGCTTAAAATTCTTACTGATGAAAATCAAAGCCCTTTATGTGAATTGTACCTCAATGTAAAGAAAACAAAAATCCTCACAACTGGACCAATAAATATCATCATAATAAATGGGGGAAAGATTGAAATTCTCAAAGACTTAATTTTGCTTGGAAGCAACAGTCAAAAAAATCAAATGATGTGTTGCATTAGCAAATCTACTGCAAAATACCTCTTATAATGTTAAGAGCTAAGATCAGTTTGAGGACTAAGGTACGCTTGACTCAAGCCATGGTGTTTTCAATAGCCTCATAAGCATGTGAAAGTTGGACAATACACAAGGAATACCAGAGAAGAATTGATGCATTTGAGTTATGGTAAAATTACCATGGACTGTCAGAAGAACAAACATATCTGTGTTACAAGTACAGCCAGAATGATCCTTAGTAGCCAGGATGGTGATTCTTATTACTATTTCATCCTTCAGATATTTTATCTGGAGGGACCAGTTCCTGGATAAGGATTTCATGATTGGTAAAGTGGAGGGTTAGAGAAAAAGAAGACCCCCCAATGAGATGGCTTGGCAACAATAGCACCAACAATGGGCTCAAATGTAACAACAATTATGAGGTTGGAGGTAGGACCTGACTTTGCTTAATTCTGTTGTGCAAAGGGTTGTAATGTGTGAGAACTGACTCATGGTACCTAGCAACAACAGTCTTCCCTACCTCCACTAAATACACCAGCATTCACTCACATGCTTAGGTTAAACACACACACACACACAAAACAAAAACACCCCAAACTGGAAGGCATACTTGACTCCTCTTTCTTCCTCTTATCCCATATCCAAGACTAAATTAAATCCTGCCAGATATTCCTAAAAACTTGTATCAGATATGCAGTTTCAAGTAATAGTGAAGTATCTTATGGCAGAACAGCTTACATCAGACTAATCCTTGTGCCAGTGACAATGATATACTCTGGATCATGTAGAACAACAACTGTTTGAAAGAGCAGAAGAACTGAAGAGAAGAGTGACCAAGAATAGACAGAAGCGAAGGAGATTCAAGCCTGAAAGAAATGAATCACATTGGAGGGAGTCCACATTTATTTGGATTTTTCCTTGAGTAGATAAAGCTCAAGAAGATAAAAGAGATTCAAACAAAAGCCTCATGTATGTACAGCTAATAGCAAACTTCAGATCCATGAAACAAAAATGGACAGAACTAAAGGGAAAGAAGTTGTTTTTGTTAAATATCATCAAGTCATTTCTGATTAATAGTGACCCTATATAGGATTTCCAAGGAAGAGTTCATGGGTTTGAATGACCAGCCTTTTCTGTGAGCAGTCCAGTGCTTATCCTATGGCACAGCACCAGGACTCTTAGGAAAAGAAGACATATACATAATTATATCTGGAGACTTTAATACCCAATTTTAGTAATTGATATAATAAATTGACAAAAGTCTTATATGGATATTGTTGTTGTTAGCCATCATTGAGTTGATTCAGACTAATAGCGATCCCTTATAGGGTTTCTGAGGAGCAGCTGGTGAATTTGAACCACTGACCTTGTGGTTAGCAGTCCAGTGCTGATCCTACAGTGCTACACCTGGATTCCCATGCCACTGAAATGATTGGAATATAGATACAGGAGTCTGGAAACACTATCACGCAAACTTATCTGTTTAATATTTATAGACAGTTCATGAAGATAGATCTTATACTGGTTCATAAAGCACCTCTCAATAAAATTTAAGAGACTTGAAAGATTAGCTAGGAACCTTAGGGGACACAGAATTTATGTTAATGAAAGAGAAATAACTTCATAAAAGAGCTTAAGAATGCTTGCATGATTCAAATAATATAATTAATGTCACTAAATTATGCATGTAGCAACTTTTGAATCAGTGGATGTTTTTCTGTGTAGGTTCTCAACAAAAATAAAATAAATACAATTTAGGAAAAATTGTGAAAAAATATACAGAGTATGTTATCTGAACAAATAAAACTAAATTAAAAACAAGGACAATATCAAAATAAATCTAGACAATTCCAAACTAATTGGAATTAATCAATAAACTCCTAGATATTCAACGTATCAATGTATCAATGAAGAAATTACGAGAAATGAAAATATATTTTGAATTGAATTTTAATTGAAATGCAATATTTCAAAATTTGTGGGACCCAGCTAAAACAATATTTAGATGGAAAGATTGAACTTTAAGTCATTATAATAATAAACAAAAAAGCTTTTTAATCTGTTAGCAAAGATTATAACTAAAGAAAATAGGAAAGGGATAGCAAAATAACCAAGTAAGCTCAAGGAAAGAAATAATAAGGAGCAGGAATCAATTAAATAGAGAATGAAGAAACAATAGAGGAATTGACAAAGCCGAAAGGTGACTATGTGATAAACGCGTGGTGCTGCGGGTTAATGTGCTGGACTGCAAGGTCAGTTTGAACCACAAGGTAGGCAGCTCAAACTCACCAGCCCCTCCTCAGAAACCCTATACAGGGTCACTATGAGTCCCCTATCACTTGGCTGAAAATTGAACCACAGACATTTGTTCTGTCCTATACCTTAAGGGTGGCTAAGCGTCATAGTCTTAGGTCCCTCCAGTTTCTTTATGACTAGTTGTTTTTTGTTGTTAAGTGCCTTTGAGTCTGTTCTGACCCATAGCGACCCTGTACAGGGTTGCCAAGGACAACAGCATTAATAAGGAGCTCTGGTAGCATAGTGATTACGAATCGTGCTGCTAACTTCAAGGTCAGCAGTTCAAAACTACCAGCTGTTCCATGGGAGAAAGATGAGGCTTTCTGCTCCCATAAAGATTTACAGCCTCGGAAACCCTGTACAGGGTCCCTATGAGTCAGAACTGATTCCTCGGCACATCTCTACCACCACCAATTCAACCACTATGACATTTCATTCATTGTTACAATGATAAAAAGTTGAAATAGGCAAATTATCCACAAAATAGGAAATTATGAATTATGTGCTGTAGGGAAGTCAGACCTAAAATGTTTGCAAAATACCACTATACATCTAGTAACTCTTTTCACTAATAATGCACATTTTGTTTTGATAATTTATTTGACCACACTACGATTTTACTCAATAGAAATCTTTCAAGGAAAAAAAAAATTTTTTTTCCCTAGTAGTATCTTCCCCTGCCTCCATATTTTTTTCCTGGGCACCCTCTTGTTGGATTATCTTCCTCTTCACCCAAATTTCCACACGTCTACCCTCTAGCAAGTAACTTACTTTCCCTTCCCAACCCAGCTAATCACTAAAGAATACATCTTTTAGCACGAAAACCTTTCCTTGACATTTTACAATAGTAGGCTCATATAATATTTGTCCTTCGGTCATAGACTTATTTTATTCAGCATGCTATCCTCCAGGTTCATCCATGTTATGAGGTGTTTCAGAAATCCACTGTTAATCTTTAAGACTGTGTAGTATTCCATCATATATATGTATCATTGGTTGTTTATTCATGCTACCATTGATGGTCATTTAGGTTGTTTCCATTTTAAATAAACACGGGTGTGCATAGTTTTTTCATATCACAGTTCTTATTTCTCTAGAATATATACCAACTAGAGGGATTGCTAGGTCATATGGTATTTCTATTTGTAGCTTTTTAAGGAGATGCCATACCATTTTCTAAGTTCTTGCAATATTTAACAGTCTCAACAGTGGTGTATGTGAGTTCCAATCAATCTCTCCACACCCATCCAAATATTTGTTGTTTTTTAAAAATTTTGCTATTAATGCTGTAATGAGATTATATCTAATTGTTTTGATAAGCACTGGACTGCAAAATCTGCTTGAACAAGGTAGATGGTTCAAGCACACTAGTTGCTCCTTAGAAACCCTAAACAGGATCACTATGGGTCGGAACCAACTTGATGGCACTTAACAACAACACAACAATGACTCTATAGAGTCCTAGTGTGGCACTATAGGATAAACACTGGACTATTAACCACAAGGTTGATGGTTCAAACAGACCAGCCGCTCCTTGGGAACCTTAAACAGAATCTCTGTGAGTTGGAACTAACTGGCCAGCACTTGGTAACAACAACAATGAATTCAGTGCTTCAAACCCACCAGCCACTCTCCGGGAGAGAGATTGATCATCTCTGAAACCCTGCATAGGGTCACTATGAGTCAGAATCAACTGGGTGGCAGTGAGTTTGGAATGACTAATGATCATGCTCATTTTTTCATCTTTGTGGACTACCTGAATGTCTTCTTTAATGAAGTGTTTGTTCGTGTCCTTTGCCCATTTTTAAATTGTATTTTTAATCTTTTTGTTATTGAGGTATTTATGCTTTACATACATTTCATTTATACATTTTATACATTACTCCTTTATCCATTATGTCATTGCAAAAAAAAAAATTGTTTTTGTTTTTGTTTTAATGTTATAATGCTGCAATATCACTAGATGGAGACAAAGACTAGCTTGTCTTTTCTTGAAACCATCCTATTGAAAAGTTTTTAAAGCTAAAAAGAGAACAGAGAACACAGATTCACTGGTTTGTTTTTCTTCCTATTGTTATTTAAACTTACAAATGTTGTTATTGTTGTTATGTGCCATGGAGTTGGTTCTGACTCATAGCCAGCTTGTACCGGATTTCCAAATAGTTAAAGAAAAAGAAGAAAAAGTTTTTTATTCAAAAGGCTTTTAAACAAAAATAAACTACTGAAGAGGACTTGAATGGTGTTTTATTTCAAAGACTGTATTGATCAAAATTGCTGCAAAACACCTCTTTAAAAAGCAAAGATGTTATTTTGAGGTCTAAGATGCACCTGACCCAAGCCACATTATCTGCAACTGCCTCATCTGTACAAGAAAACAGAACAATGAATAAGAAAGACCCAAGAAAAGTGGGTACCTCTGAATTACGGTGTTGGTGAAGAATATTGAATGTACTGCCGGAAGAAGGAATACCTCTTTCTTAGAAGAAATATGGCAGATGTTCCTTGGAAGAAAGGATGGCAAGACTTCATCTCATGTGTTGGACATAGTATCAGGAGGGACCAGTCAGTTCCCAGAGATGGACATGAAGCTTGGAAAAGTAGAGAGTCAGCAAAAAAGAGGAAGACCCTCAATGGGCTGGATTGACACTGTGGCTGCCTCAATAGGCTCAAACATAGGAAAGATTTGGAAGATGATAGAGTACCAGGCAGTGTTTTAACAATAGAATGGGATCTCTATGAGTCACAACTGATGGGACAGCACCTAGCAACAACAACAACAACAACAACAATTTTTCGTAGTTCAGCATTGATCAGGAGACTTCAGGGGAATATAAATTAGTAGAAGGCTTCATCTCTGCCCTTGAACTTATCAATATCTCTCACATTAGTGTATCAATCAATAGTTCTCTCTTGTGAGGGGAACCTGTGCCTATGCTAATCCTGCCTTTCCTTTGTGTGATCAGGAAAGCATTGGTTTCAATATTAAGTGATTTTATAAATTGCAGTCAAGGCAGAACTCAAGGTCATCCCATAGTATAGTTTCTTCTGGGTGGGGGTTCTGGATAAGACAGATATTGCCATTCCAAGGAAAACCTTAAAATTATTTGCCAGGCAGAGATTACAAATATCCTCTGTTTGGGGGCAGGATGGCCAGAACCAAACTCACTGCTGTCAAGTGGATTCAGACTCAGGACAGGGTAGAAGTGCCCCATAGGGTTTCAGAGGTTGTGCATCTTTACAGAAACAGACTGACTGCAACATCTTTCTCTCATGAGGACTGTTGATGGGCTTGAAACTGCTGACTTTTGGTTACTAACAGAGCCCTTTAATCACTGCACCATTAGGACTCCTCATGGGAATAAATGTTGTTAGTTACTATTGAATCAGTTCTGACTCACAGTGATCCCGTATATTACAGAAGGAAACACTGCCTGGTCCTATGCAATCTTCAAAATTGTCCCTGTTGTCCATTGTCACAGTGTTAATCCTTCTTTTTCTTATTCTTTGACCCTCTTCTTTACTAAACAAGATGTCCATCTTCAGAGAATGGTTCTTCCTGATAGCATGTCCAAAGCACATGAGATGAGTCTCATCATCCTTACTTCTAAGGACCATTCCTGTTGTACTTCTTTCAGGTCAGATTTGTTGGTTCATCTGGCAGTCCGTGGTAAAGGAGGGGGTTTCAAAAGTTCATGGAAAATTTAAATGAAAAGCTAATGGGCTTTTCCATGAACTTAAAAATAAATAAATAAAATTACTGAAAATTAAGTGAAGGCTTACAGAACAGACCATCAGTTTTATATTCAACAATTCATGTTCATTTTTTTTCATCTCACTGATTGCTATCAACTCATTAGCATCACTTATCACATTTCCTTATGGTGTTTCTGTTTCCATTTCTCCTTCTTCCTCAACCTTTTTGGTCTCCTTCAAGTGAACTTTTGAAGTCTCCTTGTATTTAATATTCTTTGCCAACTCCATTATTCAAAGACATAATCTCCTCAGTTCCGTTATTCATTGCTCAGTTTTTAATGCAAAGGATGTGATTAAAAATGTCATGGTTTGGGTCTGATACACCTTAGTCTTCAAAGTAATATCTTCGATTTTTAACACTTTAAAGAGATCTTTTGCAGCAGATTTGTCCAATGCAATATGTCATTTGATTTCCCGACTGCTGCTTCTATTGGCATTGATTGAGGATGCAATTACTGAAATCTTTGACAACTTCAATCTTTTCTTCATTTATCATGACCTTGCTTTTGGTGTAGCTGTGAGGGATTTTGTTTTATACATATTGAGGTGTAATCCATACTGAAGGCTGTAGTCTTTGATCTTCATCAGTAAGTGATTAAGTCTTCTTTGCTTTCAGCAAGCAAGGTTTGTTATCTGTAGATAGCAGTTTGTTATGCGTCTTCCTACAATCCTGATGCCGTGTTCCTCTTCATATAGTTCAGTTTCTCAGATTATTTCCTCAGCATATAGATTGAATTAGTATGGTAAAAGGATACAATCCTGACACACACCTTTCTTGATATTAAACCTTGTAGTATCCTTCGTTCTGTTTGGTTGACTGTCTCTTGGTCTGTGCTCAGATTCTGCAGAAGCACAATGAGCTGTTCTGGAATTCCTATTCTCTGTCAATTTATCCAGAATTTGGTTTGATCAGCACAGTTGAATGCCTTTGCTTCTTTTTGGTATTCTCTACCTTCACTCCTGGTGCAGCACTGTAGGATCAGCACTGGATTGTGAACCACATGGTCAGCAATTCAAACCCATCAGCTGTTCCTTGGGAACCCTATACAGGGTCACCGTGAGTTGGAACTTACCAAAAACAACAACCTTTAGCCAACATCCATTTGTTATCAGTACATCCTCTTCTGAATCCAGCTTGAATTATTGGTAGTTCCCTTTTGATGTATTTTTGCAATGATTTTTAAATTATCTTCAGCAACATTTCACTTCCATATGATACCAATGATTCTTTTTTATGATTTCTGCATTCTGTTGCATCACCTTTCTTTGCACAGGCACAGTTGGTTGGCCAGACTGCAGTCTTCCAAATTTCTTGGCTTAGAGTGAGCACTTTCAGCATTGCATCCATTTGTTGAAAGATCTCAATTAGTATTCCATCAGTTCCTGGATCCTTGTTTTTTGCCAATGCATTCAGAGCACCTTGGACTTCTTCCTTTAGTACTAATGGTTCTTGGTCCTATGCTGCCTCTTTATATGGTAGAACATTGATGAATTCTTTTTGGTACAGTGGCTGTGCATTCCTTCCATCTTCTTTTGATGCTTCCTGCATCATTTAGTATTTTGCTTGTAGAATCCTTCAGTATAACAACTTGAAGCTAGAATTTTTTTCTTCAGTTATTTTAGGTTGAGAAAAACTGAGCATGTTCTTTTCTTTTTGCTTACTAATACCAGATCTTTGCAGATTTCATTATTATAGTTTTCCTTGTCCAACCTCCCTTTGAAATCTTTTGTCCAGCTCTTTTACTTCATTTCTTTCTTTTGTTTTGTCTAGTCTATAATCAAAACAAATTTTAGAGTTTCTTTTTTATAAATAGTAGGAGAACATTATTAATACAGTGCCAGACCATCAATTGCACATATGCAAGGTTAGATTGAAGCTGAAGAAAGTTAAAACAAATATACAAAAGCTAGAATATGACCTTGATTATATCCCACCTGAAATTAGTGATCATCTCAAGAACGCACTAATGACAGAAGACTAGAGGACTTATGGGATGATATCAAGAACATCATACATGAGGAAAACAAAGGGTCATTAATAATAAGGAAAAAAAGAAAAGACCAAAATGAATGCCAGAAGAGACTCTGAAATTTGCTATTGATCTTAAAGAAGCCTAACTGAATGGAAGAAATTATGAAGTAAAAGAGCAGAACAAAAAATTTCAAAATGTATAATGAAATGTGCAAATACCTGGACACAGAAAACCAAAAGAAAAAAACACGCTCAGCATTTCTCAAGCTGAGAGAACTGAAGTAAAATGAAAGCCTCAATATGCAATATTGAAGGATTCTTTGTGTAAAACATTGAATGACCCAGGAACCATTAAGAGATAGATTATGACCAATGATGGTATTGATAAATGGAGAAAAAGATTGAAATTATCAAAAAAACACTTCATTTTTCTTGGATGCACTGTCAACACAAAATCTGCTGCAAAATAATTCTTTAAAGTGTTAAAGAACAAAGATAATCCGTTTGAGGACTGAGGTGTGCCTAACTCAACACATGGTAATTTTAATAAACTCATATGCACGTTAAAGTTAGACAACGAATTTGAAGACTATAGAAAAGTTGATGCATTTTAATTATGGTGTTGGAGAAGAATATTGAAAATACTGTGGGCTGCCAGAAGAACAAACAAATCCATCTTGGAAAAAGTATAGCTAGAATGCTCTTTAGAATTGAGGATGGCAAGACCTCATCTCTCTTACTGTGAGCATGTTGTCAGAAGGGACCAGTTCCTGGAGAAGAACATCATGCCTAATAAAATGAAGTGTCAATGAAAAGAAGAAAGACCCTCTATAAGATGGATTGACACAGTGGAAACAACAATAGGTTCAAACATACAACTGTGATGATGGCACACAATTGGCCAATGTTTCCTTCTGTTGTGCATAGGGTTGCTATGAGTTGGAATTGAATCTAAGGTACCTAACAACAACAACAAACATCTTTCTGTTTTCAGCCAAGATACATCTGATATCAGCAACAATATTCCAAGTTCCAGGTCATTTTCTGAATCTGGCTTGAATTTCTAACAGCTCCCTATCAATGTACTGCTACAACTATTTTTCAATTATCTTCAGCAAAAATTTACATGTGCATAATATTAATGATATTGTTCAATGAGTTCCATATTCTGTTTGGATGGGCACCGATATAGATCTCTTCCAATCATGTGGCCTGGTAGTTGTCTTCCAATTTTCTTTGCATAGAAAATTCAGTAAGCACCTCCAGTACAGCATCAGTTTGTTGAAAGATTTCAATTTGCATTCTTTCAATTCCTAAAGCCTCAGTTTTCATCAATGTCTTCAGTTCTTGGTCATGTGCTACCTCTTGAAATGGTTGAGCATTGACCAAGTTTTTGGTACTATGATTCTATGTGTGTTCTTTTGATGCTTCCTGTACCACTCGATGTTTTGAATGCCAAAAAATCCTTAATATTGTTTATTTAGGCTTTCATTTTACTTTAGTTCTCTCAGTTTAGGAAACTCAAAGTGTGTTTTTTTCCTTTTGATTTTCTGTGTCCCGGTCTCTGTGCATTTCATTATAGTTTTTGAAATGTTCTAATTGGTTTCTTTATTTCATAATTTCTTCCAGTTACTTTAGCTTCTCTAAGTTCAACAGCAAGTTTCAGAGTCTCTTCTGACATTCATTTTGGTCTTTTCTTTCTTTCCTGTCTTTTTAATGACCCTTTGCTTTCCTCATATATGGTGTTTTTCATGTCATATTACAACTTCTCTGGTCTTTGCTCATTCATGTCTTACGTGTCAAATTTGTTCTTGAGATGGTCTCTAAATTCAGATGGCATATGTGGTAGCGGTAATTGTGTGCCATTGAGCCAGTTCTGACTGATAGCAACCTTATGTAGGATATCCAAGACTGTAAATCTTTACTGAAGTAAAAAGCCTTATCTATCTCCCATATCATCAAGATCATATTTTGGCTTTTGTGAACTTGTTTGACTTTTCTTCAGTTTCAGCCTGAATTTGCCCATGGCCTTATTTTGATATTGAGCTTCTCCAATTGCCTCTTCCCCAGAGGTAGTCAACTTGATTCCTCTATAGTCCATCTGGTGAGGTCCATGTCTGTAGTCACCATTTATGTTGAAAAACTGTATTTTCAATGAATGTGTCATTGGTCTTGCAAAATTCTATCGTGTGATTCTATCGTCCTGCATTGTTTCCTATCACCAAAGTCATACTTTCCAACTACTAATGCTTACTCTTATGGAGTCCTGGTATAGCACTGTGGGTTAATACACCAGACTGCAAAGCCGTTTGAACTGCAAAGTAGGCAGTTCAAACTCACCAGCTGCTCCTCGGAAACCCTATACAGGGTCGCTATGGGTCAGAACCGACTCAACGACACTTCACAACAACAACAACAATGCTTACTCTTTGTTTCCAACTTTCACATTCCAATCACCAGTAATTATCAATGAATCTTGATTGCATATTTGATCAACTTCAGATTGAAGAAGATGGTGGCGGTGGTTGTGTGCCATCTAGTCAGTTCCTACTCCTAACAATCCTGTATGGGGTTCCAGAGGCTGTAAATCTTTACTTGAGCAGAAATTCTCATCTTTCTCCTGTGGAGAGGCTGATAGATTCAAAGTGTTGACCTTGTGGTTAGCATCCCAGTTCATAATTCACTACGCTACCAGGGCTCCTTGAAGAAGATGGTAGAATTCTTCAGTTTCATCATTATTGGCTTAAATGGTTCATATATAAATTTGAATAATAGTCATTGTGGTGTCATGAATTATTTCATTGAGTTCTAGTCATCATCTTTGTAAATTCCCACCAAATGACTTCTTTCTGAAGGGTCTGGATAAGAAAAGTTGTGAGTTAATTGTTATTGGTCAATTTTGCCATGTTGCTGGGTATAATATGAGCCATCTCTGAAGCAGAGGGGGGAAACTTACTTCCATCAAGGAAGAAGAGCCAGAAGTGGAGTACATCCTTTGGTCTCCAGGATTCCTGAATATCGAACCTCCCTGATCCAGGGACAGAAAACTTTGGCACAGGAAGAGTAGCAGAGGAGTGGTGGAGGAGGAGCAGCAGCAGCAGAAATAAGAGCCAGAACTTGAGACAGTGTGGTATAGTTTCTGGCCTTCAGAGAAAGTAAAGCTGAGTACCTTTGCTTTAATTGGGGATATCTCCTGGTACTTAATCAGAGAGTTAGGTTTGCTGATCTATGGAGATAGAGCTGAGTCCTTCCAGGCTGAGGCCTATAGCAGAGGGGAGTATCCTTTGAACATTTATCAGCAGCCCTGAAAGAGCTTTGTGACATTGCTGAAATAGGGCAGAGGCAAGGGGTCTATGGCTAAGAAGCCAAGGGCCATCGAGAGACCTGTCTGTGGTCATAGGGAGAAAGAAGCTGGGCGGAGTGAAAGAACTGTACCCAGAGCCTTTATATCCTGAATCGTCACCTGTTAACTTCTCTAATAAACCCCATAACTGTGAGTATGGTGCCTGCATTCTGTGTTGCCATTACAATGAATTAGTAAATCCAGACAAGAAATGGAATGCTGTGGGGAGAATGGCTTGGTACTCATTTCTTGCTGTATATTCATCAGTCTTTGTTGCTGTTGTTAAATGCTTTCGAGTCAGTTCTGATCCATAGCAAGCCTGTATAGGGTTTCTGAGGAACAGATTGTGAGCTTGAACCACTGCCCTTGCAGATCAAACTGACTTTGCAGTCGAGAGCATTAACCCACAGTGCCACACCAGATCTTCATTGTAGGTGTATGGATATTATCATATCACAGACAGCATTGTACTTCAAAATAAATCTTGAGATAGTCTTTTTAATGATGAATGTGACACCATTCCTCTTCAATTTGTCCTACCTAGTATAGTAAGCAATATTCAAAGTGGCTAATACCAGTCTATTTCAGCTCACTAATGTCTAGGATATAGCTCATTTTGCATTCTATTTGATTTTTGATAACTTCCAATTTTCTAAGATTCATACTTTGTATATTCCACAGTCTGATTATTAATGGATGTTTGCATTGATTTCTTCTCTGAATTGTGACTCATCAGCAAAGGAAGAGTTTGAAAGCTTTGCTCCATTCCCAGTCAGGTTATGAAAGTTAACTCTCCTCTGACGTGGCAGCTATTTCCTAGTCGTATTCTGAGTGCCTTCCAATCTGAGGAGCTCATCTAATGGCAGTACCTCAGACAATGTGCTGCTGCTAATCATAAGATTTTCAGTGGCTAACTATTCAGAAGGGGTCCACCTCTCCTTCATTCTAGTTAGTCTTAGTCTGGAAACGCCATTGAAACTTGTCCACCTTGATGACCCTTTGTTATTGTTTTTGTTGTTAAGTGTTGCCAAGTCGGTATTGACTTATATGACTTCATGTACACAGACCGAAACACTGCCATGTCCTGTGCCAATCTCACAACAGTTGCTACTCCTAAGACCATTGCTGCTGCCACTGCATCAGTCCCATCTCGTTGGGTGTATTACTCTTTTTCACTGACTCTTGGGTGACCCTATTGGTATTTGAAATCCAGGTGGCATAGCTTCCAGAATTACAACAGCATACAAGACACCACAGTATGACAAACTGACAGATGGGGACGTGGGATTAGGGATTGTTACATTTCTTGAAATGGCAAACATGACCTTTATGTGGAATGTATAGAATGTATCTTTGAATCTTCACGTTAAGAAACAATAAGAAAATTATCGTATTTTCTTCCTTTTTAAAAATTTTAACACAGTTATGTTTGACTTAGTTCTCGTATATGTCTGGCAAATTCTGAATCAATAGAAAACACGAAGGGTATAAAAGCAAGAACAAATAGAAGGAAAAATGTCCAACTGAACAAATATTAGTATTTATACATCATGTTTTATTAAAAAAATGACAACATAGAACCTCATTAAGTGATGAATGTCTAAGTTTTCTATAACATATATTCTAAGACCTCTTAGTAAATTGACCTGTTATTTTTGAGTGTTGAACCCTGGCTGCTTACCTTTTATGTATGGCAAGATGCTCTTTATAACATCATTCCATGATCTGTTTGTTACACAAGATAAAGCTATGATTCAAGATCAACTTGATGGAAATATATTTGGTTTTGGTTTTGTATAGCAGTTAAACTGGTCACTAGGAGGAATGCTCAAAAAGTTAATGTTAGTGACAGATTCTATCTTTTGTTTGTTTGTTTGTTTTAATTATTTTTTATTTTTGAGAAGATTCAATATTCAAAAAGTATGAATTATTTCCTTCCATTCCACCCCCTGACTACTCAGTTCCTTCTTTGAAAGTAATCAGCCTTATCAGTTTCTTATGGCCCTTTCCAGAGATTTTATATGCCTACATAAATTAACCTCTCTCTTCTTGTACAATTTTAGCACCTTCCCTATGCATTTCTGCATCTTGATTTTTTTTTTTTCACTTTGAAAATATATTTTGAGGGTGTTTTCTATCAGTTCATAAAGACCTGCCTGATTATTGTACAAAGCATCAGTTTAAAAAGCATCAAACCAGTTCATTTTTGAATGATTTTTTTCCCTTTATCTTTTGCTTTTACAGAAAATGCTGCAATAAGTAAGGCAGATTCTATCTTAAGAGCAAGAATCAAATATGATAGTTATACTTTTGGTGTTTAATTAAATTTGCCCTCACAAGATGTTTTATTAACATCATATACTTTTATGGTTAAAAAAAAATGTTTTGTTCTTTCATACATACTCATATAACAAAATTTTGAAGAAGACTTTCGGTGTGAAGGCCCAGTTTCAGCACAGAGAACTCAGCTGGATGATGCACGGTCTCTATCTTCAGGGGAACTATCCCATGGCAGTGAAGTCATTCAGGAATACACGTGTGCATTACAGCAGCGTGAAGAACAGCCCAAGAGCTCACAACTCAAGGGTAAGCAAATAAGAGGAGTGCCAGACACTCTGTACATGATGGGGATCTTATACCAGTTTGCGAGCAATTCTTGTTCACTTGCCATTGTCTTTTCTTTCAGATCTCATTGGCCTTTCTGTTGACAATATTCTTGGGACAGACAGTGTAGATGGGCAGACTGCCTGGAGAAAAACGGAATATATCTTTGAACATGTTTGCTGAGTGTTATTGTCACTATGATTAGTGCCCTCTTTCCTAATGAAGGACAACCCCATGAATGTCCTCAATTAGCCTTAATCTGCTCATTAATTCTCCAATTCATCAGCATTCTCAAATAACATTATTTAAATGCTTAACTCTTCTTTCACTGGATTCATTTTCAACACTCTCATTTTTCTCTTCTTTCAATAACTTTGAACATATGAAACTATGTATTCTGGATTATACAATTTATTCTTTTGAGTTATAGGTTTGAAGAAAAATTCTTGTGGAAGTATGCTGCCAAATTCGGTGTACTTCTGCAGAGAACAGCATGTTTTTCAGGTGCTCTGCTAGTAGAGTAAGTGTGAGGCTCACTAGTTAGTGTGAGATCAACTAGTGTAAGAAAATATCCCCCCTAGGAGTTCATGGGAGATCTTCCAGACAAAACGTACATTTCTAAAATAGCAACCAGACATGGTAAACAATGGAAATTCATATACTCATGTAAGATACAGTCCAAGCCTTCATGGTGACATGCAGATTGAAGATAGAATCTCATTTGTTTTTGTTCACCTTGTGTTCCAATCACTCAGCACATTGTTGGTGCTCTGTAAGTCTTGTTTACTGACTGTAAGAATGAACAGATTGAAAATAGTTAAGTCAGTAGTTTGGGAAATAAAGACTCTATTAAAAACAGCTTCCTAAAGGATCAATGGAGTCCTGGTGTGATGCTGTGGGTTAATGCACCACACTGCAAAGCAGTTTGAACTGCAAGGGAGGTGGTTCAAGCTCACCAGCTGCTCCTAGGAAATCTTATACTGGGTCGTTATGAGTTGGAATCAACTCAACGGCACTTAACAACAACAAAAGGACCAATAATTTATTTTAAAATAATAATTTCCAGACAGGAGACTAGTTCAGATGTTTTTACTATAAACTTTATTATTATTAAGAGCCAATAATTTATAAATTGACAAATATACATAAGTATGAACCTATATAATAAAATTGATTAGAAACGTGTCTGTCAATCTGAAACTAAGCAAATGAGAGAAACGTTATATCATGATGGACTAAGCTTAAATTTTCTGTGAACTTACCTTGTGACGTATTCATTCACATACAGCGCCTGGCTAGCACATGGTGTTCACTTATGCTTAGCCAGTGCTCAGTAACCATCCACTAACTTGAAATTAAAGGTAAAATATTTGTAAAGTAGCCTAAAATAAAAAGAAATAAGAATATTTCTTAATTAAAACTTTATACCAATGTTTTTACTTGTACTTATGCTGCTGTGGATTATGTGCCAGACGGCAAAGTCATTTGAACTGCAAGGTAGGTGGTTCAAGCTCCCCAGCTGCTCCTTGAAAACCCTATACAGGGTGGCTATGGGTTGGAATTGACTCGACAGCATTTAACAACAACAACAACTTAGTGCTCAGTTGTTGTTTTTGCTGTTAAGTACCATTGAGTTGGCCATCCATTAACTTGAAATTGAAGGAGAAATATCTGAAAAGTAGTTTAAAATCAAAAGCAATAAAACTCTTCCATAATTTATGAAGACATGTTTAAAGCTATATATACTATGTATTGTACATTAGACTTAACAGTGCAACTTCCTTTTGTAAACTATTAATTATTATGAAATAATAATTTAAAAACTCTCATAGGTGCAAAAATATATTGTATTTCAGTCAGTCTTTATTAACAGAGGCAAAGTATTTCTTTTGTTAAGCTTTCGTTAGGGGCCAAATTCATTCCACTGTGAGAAATTTCAAATAATTTCTACATTTTAAAATTCTTTAAACCCATAAATATTTATGCCCTGAAATTTCAATTAGGGAATATATGCAGTAGTTAACTTGTTTAAGAGCTTGGTAAAAAGTCATTTCAAAAAGACTCAATTCATGGAGGACATTAATTATAGCATGAGGTCTTTTGATGTTGACATCATGTTTGTGCTAAGGTCATAGACTCTTATTATAATGTAAGTGTTTTGACATGTACTGACATGTTTAACTTGCTCAAACACATTTAAATATTTCTGTAAATCCTCTACCAAAGGTGAAGAAAAGACTGTCCATTACACCAAGTATCCTTGAGGAATGACCGCAGCATTCATTACGGAGTTCATGACAAATAGTCAAAGTCGTTTACATCAGCAGCATAAAATGTTGTTTTATGTGTCTGAACGGGACCAGTGAGTATAGGTGCTTTCATTTATATAGGAGCCAGATAAAGTAGTTTCAATGCTTGGAGATAAAACCACATTCTGTGAAGGAAGCGCAAGGGAATCAAGTGTTTAGCATTATGCCGAAATAACCATGGAGATAGATAACTGAGTTGTGGACAATGTACAAGCCATACTAAAGTGATCAGGCTGTAACAAGAGAACACTGTCATTTATTCAGTGTGATGATTGTGTTAACAAGAGAGTGGTCTTATCTGTTTGAAACTATCAAAATGTAACAGTACATTTTAAATATTATCCAAGATACCAATTGCTGTCAAGTCAGTTATGACTCATGGTGTTAGAGTAGAACTGTATTCCATAGAATTCATAGAATTTTTATTTTTATTTATTTTGACAAGAAAACATAGTCTCTATTGTGGAGTGTACATAAAAACCCAAAAGACAGGAATTACAATGAGGAATATCTGAAACTAAGTGGTGAATACTTAAATGATAGTAAAGGCTTTATATAAAAACATTCTTTCAGCAGTAACTATACTCATCAATAATTACAATGAATTTACAAAGGTGAGTCAAAAATTATCCATACTCTGGTTAAAGAATTTTATGTCAATAAACTTTTAGAAAAGACAAATATATCATTTTTCAACATAATCTCCTTGCTTTCAATGCATTTTGTCCATCTGTCAGCAAGCTTTCATATTCCTTTATTTAAAAATGTCTTAGGTTGAGTTGCAAATCAAGAATGAACTGCTGTCTTGACTTCTTCATCAGAGGTGAATCTTCTTCATCCAAGGGCTGCTTTCAGGGGAACAAACAAGTGAAAGACAGATGGATCAAGATCAGGACTATAGGAAGGATAGTTTAACACTTCAAAAGGAAGGTTTTGAAGATTGACAACAGTGTGGGCAGAGGTGAGTGAAGTTGCATTATCATGCAAGATCACAATGCCCTCGGATAGCAGTCCTCTGCATTTAATTCAAAGTTTAGGCTTCAGCTTTTCAGTGAGAATCTCACTGGAATGAGCACTGCTGATTGTTGAGATTTTTCCTGATAGTGTTCCATTACTGGCCCTTGAGAATCCCAGGAACTGTAATCATCAATTTTCCATCTGATTGTTGACTTTTGAACTTTCTCTTGGATTGAGAAAGTTGCATACTCTGCCTTTTACTCCAAGGCTTGTATGATTTTCTTTCTTTTTTTTTTTCCTTACCAGTAAGAATTTTATCCAGTTATGAATTTTTAAAAGAAAATTTTGCCTTCCTTCTAGCATCAGTTCAAATTTTGTTTGCATAAATGATTCTGTTTACACATTTCCATGAGTTGTTTCAGTAGCCATCTCCCAACAACTTTTCAAAACCAAGGTCTGCTGTTGATTATTTCATTGGCTGAGAATGGTTAATTTGCAAATGTTTTGCCACAAAATCATCATAGATTTTTCAGAAGCAAACTGCCAAGATTTTCTTCCATCAGACAGAGGATAGATTCAAATCTTACCCAACAGACAGAGGATCTGACCATTAGAAAAGTACATAAGGTTGGGAGTCTAAGAAAAATTATTGGCTTTTTTTTTTGTCTTTGCTTAAATATCTCCAAGAATATCCAATTTCTTTAGAATGATTCTTTGTTACTGAACAAACTGCTGGTAACACATTCAAAGTATTAAGTACCAAAGAGAAATTATCCTGGAGTTTTTGCAAGTGTTTATTCTTCCATGTCAAACTGATAAATCTGCTAGTGTATGCTTTCCAGTTGCACTCTTGGGATCTATTCCTAAGACACTGACAAATCCAAATTTTTGGATTTTAAAGCAAGTTCTAGACTCTAGGCTGTGTGCTCCCAACAAGATCTGAAGGAGTATCTGAAGGCCTGCTTGGGCCAATGCTTTCCCTCCTTTCTAACATCTGTGTTATTTTCAAAGCCAGCTTGCTCTAACCAGGCTATCCATTAATATGTGAATTTAAATAACTCCATTTTCTCAGAAACATATCTTCATCTTTAAAACAGAACTACCAACTTAAAAATATATTGATGAAGTATTTATTTATAAATGATTCTAGTTTGCAACCTATGTTTTGACCCTGCATATCCCATCATGCAGGTTAGTTAGCTTTGCTAAGATCGTTTGTGTAAAGATGACTCAACAAACTAACATATTTGGTCCTCCTGAATTAGCTCTTCTATCCTTCATATGGAAAGGAATTGTTCCCTGTGCAGTTATTGGCAATGCAACAATGGTAGCAACAAATCTGAGAGTTATTACTATGTCTGAGCCAATATGATATGAACTGTGGAGAAGAGTTGCCACCTCAAAGTATTGTTGACCATGATGATGCCAAAGGAATAACCTTTCAGGACCTCTCTCTGCTGATGGGGCACAATTGAAAGTGAGGAGAAACACCAGTAAATATCTACTATGAGTCTAGGAAAATTGGAAGTTGTCAAAAATGAAATGGAACATATAATGATCTATATCCTAGGCATTAGTTAGCTGAGCTGGACTGGTATTGGCAATTTTTAATATGACATTGATGTGGTTTACTATAGCAGATATGACAAATTCAAAAGGAATGATATCACATTAATTTTAAAAACAATATTTCAAGATCTGTCTTGAGGCACAGTGCTGTCTGGGAAGGATAATATCCATACACCTATAAAAAATTCCAGGTAATACTACTATTATTCAAATTTGCACACTAATCACTAAAGCCAGTGATGGTGGAATTGAATTCTACCAGCTTCTTCATTGTGAAGTTGATCAAACATGCCATCTATATATATTGATAATTACTGGTAATTGCAATGCAAAGGTTGGGAGAAAGAAGGGTCATTAGTTGGAAAGTATGGCTTAGTGAAAGAAATGATGCTGGAAATTTCACGACAGAAAATTTGCAAGAGCAATGATTTATTCATTGCAAACACAATTTTAAACAACATAAATGGTAACTATGCATTGGGTAGCACTTAACAACAACAACAAAATACTTTTGGAACTCACTAGATGGAATACACAGAAATCAAACTGACTACGTCATGATGTGGCACTATAGGATAAGCACCAGACTGTTAAACACCAAGTTGGTCATTGAAACCCTTCAGTCACTCCATGGAAGCCTATACAGGGTCGCTAGGAATAAGAATGAACTTAACAGCACTTAACAACAACATCTGTGGAAATGTTGTTAGGTGCCATCAAGTTGGTACCGACTCATAGCGACCCTATCCACAACAGAACAAAACACTGCCCAGTCCTGGGCCAACCTCACAGTTGATGCTGCCACTTTACCAATCCATCTCCCTGGAGGTCTTCCTCTTTTTCTCTGACGCTCCACCTTACCAAACATGATATCCTTCTCTAGCAACTGGTCCCTCCTGACAATATGCCGAAGTATGAGAGACAAAGTTTGGCCATCCTGGCCCCCAAGGAGCTCTCAGGCTACATTTCTGCCAACACGGATCTGTTGGTTCTTTTGGCAGCCCATAGCACTTTCAATATTCTCCTCCAACACCAAAACTCAAAAACCTGAATTCTTCTATGGTCTTTTTTATTCACTGTCCAGCTTTCCCATGCATATGAGGTTACTGAATACATCATGGCTTGGGTCAGGTACACCTTAGTCCTCAAGCTGACATCTTTGCTCTTCAACACTTTCAAAAGGTCTTGTGCTACAGATTTGCCTAGTGCAATACATCATTTGATTTCTTGACTGCTGCTTCCATGAGGGCTGATGGTTGATCCAAGAAGAATGAAGTCCTTGACAACTTCAATCTTTTCTCCATTGATAAGAATGTTGTTTATTGGTCCAATGATGAGGATTTTTGTTTTCTTTACATTAAGATAAAATCCATACCAAAGCCTGTGGTGTTTGATCTTCATCAGTAAATATTTTAAGTCCTCCCCACTTTTAGCAAGCAAGGTTGTATCATCTGCATATCACAGGTTGTTAATGAGTCTTCCTCCAATCCTGATGCCATGTTTTTCTTCATAGAACCCAGCTTCTCAGATGACTTGCTCAGCATACAGGTTGAATAAGTCTGGTAAAAGAATACAATCCTGTCACACACCTTTCTTAATTTTAATCCATTCAGTGTTCCAATGTTCTGTTTGAACAACTGCTTCTTGGTCTATGTACAGGTTCCTCATGAGCACAATTAAGTGTTCCAGAATACTCATACTTCACAATGTTGTCCACAGCTTGTCATGATCCACACAATCAAAAGCCTTTACGTAACCAATAAAGCACAGGCAAAAATCTTTCTGATATTCTCTGCTTTCAGCCAAGATCCATCAGCAATGATAACCCTCATTCCACGTTCTCTTCTGAATCTGGTTTAAAACTGGAAGTTCTCTGTCAATGTATGCAGACAGCTGTTTCTGAATTACCTTGAGTAAAACTTTACACTCATGGGATGTCAAAGATATTGTCTGATGTTTTCCACATTCTGCTGGGTCACCTCTCTTTGGAATGGGCACAAATATGGATCTCTTCTAATCAGTTGTCCAGATAGTTGTCTTCCAAATCTTGGCATAGGTGAGCGAGTGCATCCAGTGCCACTTCACTTTCTTGAATATGATTTCAATTTTTATTTCATCAAATTCTGGTGCCTTGTTCTTTGCCAATTCCTTCAATGCACCTTGGATTTCTTCCTTCAATATCATTGGCTCTTGATCATATGCTACCTCTAGAAACTGTTGAACATCATCCATTTTCTTTTGGTACAGTGACTCTGTGTATTCCTTCCATCTTCTTTTGATGTTTTCTACATCATTCAATAATTTGCCCAGAGAATCCTTCAATAATGAAAGTTGAGGTTTGAATTTTTTCTTCTGTTCCCCCAGCTTGAGAAATCTGTGGAAAGTAATGATTGAAAAACTCAGTGTTGTTTTTTTTTGGCTAGGTACTTTCAAGTCAATTCCCACTCATATGAATCAGGCTTGAAACTCCGGCAGTTTCCTGTCAGTGTACTGTTACAGTCATTTTAAAATTAGTTTTAGCCAAATTTTACTTTCATGTTATAGTAAAGATATTATCAGATGATTTCCACATTCCATTGGGTCACCTCACTTTGAAATGGGCACAAATATGGATCTTTTCCAGTCAGTTGGCCAGGTAGCTATCTTCCAAATTTCTTGGCAGAGATGAGTGAGTGTCTCCAGTATTATATCAGTTTGTTGAAAGATTTCAGTTTGCATTCCATCAGTCACTGGAGCCTTATTCTTGGCCAATTTCTTCAGTTCACCTTGGACTTCTTCCTTCAGTACTGCTGGCTCTTTATCATACGCTACCTCTTGAAATAGTTGAACAGCGACCATTTCCTTTTGGTACAGTCACTGTATATTTTTTTCATCTTCTCTTGATGTTTTCTGCATCATTCAATAATTTGCCCAATGAATCCTTTAGTATTTCAAGTTGAGGCTTGAATTTTTCCTCAGTTCTTTTCAGCTTGAGAAATGTTAAGCATGTATTCCCTTTTGTTTTTATACACTTTGATCTTTGCACATTTCATTTTAACACTTGACTTTGTCTTCTCAAGCTGCCTTTTGAGATTTTCTGTTCATCTCTTTTACCTCCTCATTTCTTCCATTTGCTTTAGCATCTCCATGCTGGAGAGCAAGTTTCATAGACTCTTCTGGCATTCATTTTGGTCTTTTCTTTCTTGCTTACTTTCTTAATGACCTTTTGATGGCCTATTGTTCCCACAGACTGTGTTGTACTTCAAGATAGATCTTGACATGTTCTTTTTGATGATGAATGTGATGTCATTCCTCTTCAATGTGTCATTTATGGCATAGTAAAGCATGTAATTTTCAGATTCAAAATAACTAATATTAGTCCATTTCAGCTCACTAATGCCTAGGATATCCATGTTTAGGCATTCAATTTCATTTCTGACAACTTGTAATTTTTCTAGATGCATACTTTGCACATTCCATATTCCAATTCTTTATGGATGCTCAATGTTAACTGTCCTGGTCAACTTATTAGTGGAAGGTGGGAATTACGGCAAAGAAGACATAGGGTGAGATTTGCCATATTGTATGTATGCTTGATGATGATGACCTTGGAATGAAAGAGAGAAAAAGATGGGCTGATGGGTTTAATGTTGAGGGTGATGTGTGAACACCTGAGCCCAAAGACACTGACCTTGCCACTGAGGGCAAAAGTTAAGAATGAAGCAGCCACCGGATCTGAAGAAGGGAAAGGCACGCAAGAACTCCATTATTTGCAGACAGTACCCATTGGACCTAGCGTGGATGGCTTGCTGACCAGAATTTGACCAGATGAATGCGAAGAAGTATGATACAGGGAGCAAGTGTAAATTGCTACAACCTGATTAACTAGACCCTTGATTATGGATGAGGCCGCTCAAAATTCCAACCAACTAGGGAAAGATTTCTACAAATCAAGGATAAAGCATGTCTTATAAAAGTTCATGGAAAAGAGGAATTTAACAATAATGGAATTTTCCATGAATATTTGAAGCCCCCTTATACTTTAGCACTACAATGACTTTCTGGAAAAGAAAATGTCTACATGGCACACAATCTACATGTTACAATGAGATAGATCTCACTAATTAAGACAATGGAATGCAGAATGTACCATCTAGTAATTGAATTGATTTAGAATTTCTTAATAGACCTCTGTTTAACTAAAAGATTTTTGACTATTAATTAACTCAGCCATGGTTGAGCTGGGTTGATTGTCTGTGGCTTAATTGCTCTAGGGCTCTCCCTTTGGCAGCCTTTTCACAAATACATTTAAAATTGAGTTCATTATCTGGTGTCTGTGAAGGGCTACTAGACTTACCATTTAAGCTGAATTTCCTCATGCATTATTGTGTGAAATTTGTGTGTGTGTTTCACATTACTGTTGTATAAAGTTGTCTTAAAAACTTTTCCAAGCTTACTGAGCAAACTTCTGATGGCACATTACTGTCATTTATTACTTCTCCTTGTTGTAAAAGAATGAAACATCCCTGAATTTTACTATATAACTCACAGTGTGTTTTATAAGACAGGTATATACAGAGGTAAGTAAAAAAGTATTGCTACTAGAGTTCCATTTCGTACATGTATGTGTTTATTACAAACAAAACATGTCTTTGCAATCAATGGATGCCTGCAGCTATGTTCTATCAGTAACAACTCTATCTTGGTCTCATTAGGGTGTCTTAAAAAATAAGGTCCACATTAATGTAAAAGCTTAAGAAAAAGTACCCACACTAAAAGAAAAAAAAAATTATTTGCTGCCTACCGAGGTGTCTTGGGTGGGGTGAGGGGAGGGAGGGGAAGATGGACCACAGGCTAGGGAATAGACAGGATAGTTTGGGTGCTGGGAGTGGACAATGCACAAGAAGGGGGAGGGGAATGGAAGAATAAGGCAGATGGGAGAACAGCTAGGCAGGTTTGCATGGGCTAAGTGGGACAGAGGTAAATAATGATGTATGCTCAACCTTGGAACAATGAGGTTCTGAGATACAGGGACTGAGGCATGGTTTGAATGGGTAAAAGAAGGGAAATAATGTTAAAATGCTTGACTGCCTTTTGAATCTAGGTTTCCCTTGCCTACTATTGTAAAATAGACACTTAGACACTTGAGGGGGAGAGACAGGAATAGCCAGAAACATCACCATAGAAAGCTTGTAAGGCCATCTTCAGCCTATAACTGATTGGAATACTTTAAATGGTGCTAAAACTTGCGCAGTGAAGGAAGCTTCCTGCAGAGCCTTTACATTGCATAAGATCATAGGTGGAATCCTGATCCCCATCCAGAATCCTCTAAGGTGAAAAATTTCCACTGGAAAGAACAAGCAGACCAGCCTGGAGCAGCTAGAAGAACAGAAGATACTGAATGAAAGAAAGATCAGCAGGAAAAACAAAAAAACAACAATGGCAGTCTGATTGACTACTACAAGAACAAGCAAGTTGCTTACCTGGGAGTCATCAAGACAAGTGGTCAGGTCCCCTCAGAGCAAACACCCTTCCAAGACTGAGACTCAAGGGGAATACACGAGCAGGCATCTGGTCTTGCTGGTGACCATGTTGATCTATCAATAAGGGGAAATGGGGGAAAAACAGCAATGAAGTTGGGAGCTAGCTACAACCACGTTCAATAGACTCCTGTCAACCTGGGTTGAAATCTGGTTGGCCAGCAGTATTTCAAGACCTGGGGACTCTAGGGCCCACAAACAGGGACATGGCCACAGAGGACTAGAGTGGAGAGTGAAGCATCCAACTGATATGAAGTAAGGGGAGATGCACAAGAACACCCATACTTGCAGACAGTATCCACTTGACCTGGCTTCAGTGGCTGGATGATCAGAACTCTACTAGAAGAAGAAAGAAGAGGGAAAAAAGAGCAATCTACTACAATTTGATAAACTTGACCTATACTCATGGATGTAGTAGCTCAAAAGAGGGAATGAATCTTTACAGCAGGGATCATTCCCATCCCCTCAGCACACAGGGTTGACAGGGATGGGCAACTTACACATTGGCTACCCAAAATGGGGGGGAGGGGGCAGTTACAAAGGCATGAAGTGACTAGCTTACAAGTTTTCAAGAGGGAGCCTAGTTCCAGAGGGGGGAGAGGGTGGTAGACTCTCCACTGAGTGGTTTCCAACCTGTCTGGACAGGGCTTGGTAAAAGGAGATGGGGATAAGACTCTTGTGGTTCAATAGTGAATAATTGTTATCAGGACTGAGTGTTGCAAATGTAAAGGTAGACATTTTGTAACAAAAGGAGGGGAGTGGTTGATTTTTTACAGTCCAGGAGCAGAGGACCCTGTGACCATCAAGGGAGAAGAGCGGTGTGGGGGACCCTTTCTAGAGAAGCAATGACAACAGAGATGGAGGCAGAGATGATGACGTGGAAAGATGTAGCAGCTGGGGACTCTGGACTCAAGGAGGAAGAGGGTCTGTGTGCTGATGACCAGGGGGCAGGTTTGCAGGGTGTGTCCTTTGGTCGTTTGATGATGCATGGAGGGGATTGTAATCATTGCAATGAAACGAAATACAATAGGATGAATGTAAAACTAATATTTTCCCATGTAAACTATTACTCAATTCACAACAAAAACTTAAAATAATAATAATAATGTCCGATCAAAACAGTGGCTTCCGAGGAGATCTGCTGGGTCAGTTAAATTCAAAGTGGAGAAATCAGATCAGAAGGTTTTAGCAAGTTATATATATGTAAGGTATATATATAAATACAATATATTATAAAGGGGTGATCTTGACAGATTGTTTTCAAAGGACACAGGACAACCATAGGGTACTTATTGTGAAGAAGATTTAAGGCTATTGAAAACTATATTGGTTAGAAAAGGGCTCGAAAAGTTGAGCCAAGAAATGTTTTTCCATCACAATGCATCTGCTCAATCTTCGATGGTATAAAGGACTGTCCGAGTGTGGAGTCCTGGTGTGGTGCTGGAACCACAAGTTTGGCAGTTCAAGCTCACCAGCTGCTCCTTGAAACCTATACAGGGTCACTATGGGTCAGAACCAACTTGATGGCACTTAACAGCAAACAAGAATTTTATTGGGAAACCTTACCCCATCTACCCTATAGTCTTGAACATACAATATTTTAATTTTCTGAATACTAATACATGTTATAGGATATGTTTGTTGATTTTATCATTCATTCAATTACTCACACATTCATATATTCTATCACTATTTAATTTAGAAATTACTCATCAAATCATGTAGACCAAATCATATTAGAAAATGAAAGATCAATATAATATGGCCCTTGGTCTCGATTGTTCAAAGTCTAAGAAGAGGTGGTGGTGGGGTTGTGTGCCACTGAGTTGGCTCCAACTCATAGAGACCCTGCATAGTTTCTTTATGGGAGCAGAAACTTCCTGTTTCTCCTGAGGAGCAACTGGTAGATTTGAACTACTAACCTTGAAATGAGCAGCCTGGTTCATAGTGCACTAGGCTACCAAGACTCTTTAATGCAAGGTACACTGAGATAAACCTATCACAATGAAATTACTCTTGCAATCATATGATTGTTATGAGAGCCAGAGGTGAAAGTAACGAATCACCCAGGTTTGTGGGGAGAATTAACAGGATTTAGCATCTGGGTCAAACCTTAGATGAGAGTTTGCTAGGTGAAGAATTGCAGGCGAAGGACTTTGCAGATAGAGAAAACAGATATTACAAACACACTGACATATGGCTTTCCTTATGTCTATAGAATAATAGGGATGTGCAGAGGCTCTTTAGGATAATCACTGGATTGTGAACCACAAGGTTAGTGGTTTGAGCCCAGCAGCTGCTCGTGGAAAAAGGTTAGGCTTTCTGTTCCCAGAAAAGATTTACAGCTTCAGAAACCCTACATAGGGTCACTGTAAGTGAACCAAATCAACTGCACTTAACAACAGTAACAACATAGAACAATAAGAAAATCATTGTACTCGTTTTTCTTTTTCTTTTTCCAATAATTAATAGGATATTGGCTAAAGGTTGAGATGGTAGTTTGTAAACCCAAGCCAGATTACAATGTTTGATCTACTGGAGTACTCAAATCCCTGTGGCTTACCAGTTTTCTGTCAGTGAGTGACTTCTAGTCTAAATGAGGAGATGCAATGAGATGGATTTAAGTCGTCCATTGTCAAGTTTATAAGCACTGGTAGCATAGTGAATTATGAACTGCGCTGCTAACCTCAAGGTCAGCAGTTCAAATCTACCAGCTGCTCCTTGAAAGAAAGATGAAGCTTTTTGCTCCTGTAAAGATTTACAGCCTTAAAAAGCCCATAGAGGATTGCTATGAGTCGGTGGCACACAACCACCACCACCATTGTTAAGTAAGCTTTAACTTTAAAGTATGATTATTGCAGATTCTTAGACTTTGCTTTGTATCTGTCTCAGGTCATATCCTGTGTAATTAGTGGAAAAAAGTAGACTTTTTTGTTCTTGTTGTTCACACTGAGGATATAAGAGTTTGTCCATTGTGTGTTTATCTATCACTTCAGAAAAATATGGAGAGCTTGCTTTTAAAACAAAAAAAGCAAATTCCTGAGATTCATACCTTATGGATCTGAGGGTAATTCCCAAGAATCTAAATGTTTAGCTAGGAATATACATAAATGTGGGCTCTTTATCTTAAAGGATAAAATTGTAGAAGATATAGTCACATTGATTAATTAGAATTCTCATATGGTTCAAACGTTTTCTCCACTATTTAAAAGATAATAAACTGCAAGACAATGTATTGATGACATAATTCAGAATCTCAAGACCAGCTTCTAAATCTAGATTAAGAGAAATTCAATTTAAAAGTTCTTCTCATATACATTAGAACAACTGTTACACCATGACAACCCATTTGATTGAAGTCTGCTAACAGTGTTGGATTAAGTTTTTAGTCTATAAGCATTTGTATTCATTTCCACATTTAAACATTACACTATTTCATTATTTCATTTAGTGCACAAAAAGCAATATATACTTGGAGCTGGCTAGGGAATACCTCCTTTGAGGGGAAAAAAAAAGCCCAGGGTCTCTAGTTAACCATACTTTCAGGTAATTGACGTTGTCATGAATTTCATTTTACTTGAATCCACAATTAATGCTCCTGGAAGCAGAGGTCAAGAAATTAAACATATTGCATTGGACAAATTTTACTGCAGAAGACCTCATTAAAGTATTAAAGAGCAAAGATAGCACTTTCAGGTCTAAGATGTGCCTGACCCAAACCATGGGATTTTCAAGGCCATAGAAGAATCAATACATTTAAATTATGGTGTTGATAAGAATATTGAAAATACAATTAATTGCCTGAAAAACAAACAAATCTGTCTTGAAGGAAATACATCCAGCATTCTCTTTAGAAGCAAGGATGGTGAGACTTCATCTTACATACTTAGAACATGTTTTTAGGAGGGTCCAGGCCTTCTCCCAGGAGAAGGACAATATGCTTATTAAATTAAAGGGTTAGTGAAAAAGAAGATCTCCTCAATCACAATGAAATGGCTGCAACAATGGACTCAACCATAACAACAACTGTGAGGATGAAACAGGACCAAGTAATGTTCCAGTCTGTTGTACATAGAAGTTATTGTTAGGAGCTGATTGGACAGCACCTAACAACAGCATGAACTCTGAGAAGAATGAACAAATCAGTCTTAGAAGTGAGGCTAGTAAGAAGCTGCATCTTAATATGTCATCAGGAGGTACTGATTGCTTGAGAAGGAGAGCAGGCTTGGTAGAAGGTCAGTGAAAAAGAGGAAGCCCCTCAAATGAGATGGATCAACACAGTGGCTTATGAGATTTGCATGAGACGAGGCTACATTTTGCTCTGTTTTACATAAGCACGTAACCACAACAACAACTCAGTCTGCTCCAACTTGGGCTTTAGCCTGACCCATAGAATTTGTCCTGTGTCCCTGGAACAAGGTCACCTCACATCTGGCCTCATACCTTCCTTCCTTTTGTATTTCTTGCTCTTGTCTGAATTGTTCTTATGCTCAAGCATCACAAAATATTGGGAGATGGTTGGATATACTACACCTCCATGCCTCTCTGTCTTTATACATGCTTTTCCTATGGTTTAAACTGTCCTTATCAATCTTAATTCATAGTCATTATTTAAGACCCAGTATAAGCATCTTTCCAAATGTGTACTCTCCATTCGATCCTCCCAGACTAGATTTGGAATTGCTCCTGTGTGCTTTATACAACTTTTTGCAAAACTTGTAGTTTTTATCACATTACACACATGGGCTATTGACTTGAATATTTCCACTATCCTATCATGAGCTCCTAGATCCTGGTGTAACACTATAGGATAAGTATTGGACTGCTAACTGCAAAGTCTGTGATTCAAACCCACCAGCCACTTCTCAGGAACCCTATACAGGGTCACGCTGAGTTGGAACTGGCTCAAGGGTCTTAACAGTAACAGAGTCATGGATTTCTGCAGTATTTGACATTTTAAAAACATTTTTACTTTGGCTTGATATATAAAGGATCATCTCAAACCCACAGTTGTCAAGAAGATCCAACAAATCCACAGGCTCAATATATTAATTATTTTAGTAGCAAAAATACAACACTATTTTGGAAGAATGTGTAACCATTTTGAGTTTACCCAGAAACGTTAGATAGAATTTATCAAATAGGTATTGTGTATCCCTTTTTTATTTCACTATTATGATCATATTTCTAAAGTGAATTTGAATATATCACAGGAAGACCGAAAACCTATTTCATCAAAATTCTTCCTTTCACAATGTACTACAACCACATCTTAGCTTAATGCCATTTGTGATCATTTATTAGAAGAAAATCTTGTTGTATATTTAACTATAAACTTATCTAACATTGAAGCTACACTTAATTGAATTCTGTTTATTTTCTTTTTGATAAATTGTTCATTTCTCCCTTTATAACAATACCAGTTTCAGCTATTCTTTATCATTTTAAGCATTTCTATTTTCCCCAATATCATCTGAAGTTATCTTTCCTATATTTATTAATTCCCCCTTTCTTATTTTTTCCTGGACAAATACTGTGCTGGCTTTATTTCCTTCTATAATATTTATCTGCTCTAATTTTCTTTAATTTATTCTATCTACACTCTTGCCTTATTTAAATCAAGGGAACATTTGGGAAATGGATACAGTTTGCATAAAGGATGCTATGCAAATAAATTATGCTGCTTCCAACTGCCAGAATGGGTAAGCAAAACCTTGCAAAGTCATTTCTACAAAGTCCATCTGCAAATACTGAGAACACTTCTGATTAATGTAGGTTAAGCTGTAGGAAAGTCATTAATGCACTTCAATTAAACTTGCACACTTCAAATTTTAAAAAGTAATACTGGGTTTAAATGTTTGGATTTATTCTTTTAACACCAGTTCCAAAAAGAATGTGCAAATCTGGTCCTGTTTGGCTGACAGTTCTCTGTCCAGATGGATTGTGCATGTGAATTTATAGAATTTTACAAGCTTGCAAGTCCGGCGATGGTGCCATGATGTCTAACAGATCAAACTCTTGTCCTTGGTGAGTTGTTGCCAATGTGATAGCATTTAATTTCTTGAAAATAACTTTTACTCCATTAATATTAACAGGGTGATTTAACTTAAAGCATGTTTTTGGAGCTATTAGGAGACAGAGACAGTTCTGAGAAGAAGGAGAAGCAAAGGTAGAGTAATGATACTGGCATAGAGTGACATGCAGAGAGAAAACGGTCAGATTCTTCCAAAAAACCACATTGCTTATGAGGCAATTTGGACTCCGAGTGACCCTACAGAATAGAGTAGAACTGCCCCATTTTGTTTCTGAGCACCTTTATGGAAGCAGATTGCCACATCTTTCTCCCATGGAGCTGCTAGCTGATGGGCTGAAACTGCTGAGCTTTACGTAAGTTGCTGAGAACTTAACTACTGCACCACCAAGGACAGAGAGAACGGGAAGAAGGGCAACCAGGTTGGAATATTTTTCCATTTCTTTTATTCTCTATTGACTTTTTCTTCACAGACCATTTTACAATTAAATATTATGTAAACACCTATATATTTGATTGCTTGTTGCCTCTCCTCCACTAGAATGCAAACTCCAAGAGTGCAGGGAATAAGTTAGTTTCATCTTCAAATATATATCCAACATGAATCAGTGTCTGGTAATTGTTGATATTCACTAAATTCTTGTTGGGAAAAATAATGAAAAGCTGAGAAGTTAACATATTTCTAAATTCTGGACATATATAAGCCTAAAGATCTGAGCAATCCAGGAAGAAAAGGAATTGTACAAACAACTCAAAGTTAAGTAGAATGAAGAATAACACTATCTCAAGATGACAGATAGAACAGAGAAAATTCTGATGATTCTCTACAGAATAAATATGATATTATCCTTTAAAAGTTTCCTTAAAAGAGAAAGCCATTGCTTGTAACTGATGAAAATTGACAAAGATATAATCAATATTGGTATGTGTGTATATTTTACAGTAAAAGAGTAGAAGTAAGAGCAAGGTATTTTAATGATGTTATTCCAGACATAACTATGGTGACCATGTTTCTGAACAAATCAAATTAGGAATTATTCTTACCAAAAGGAGTTTCAAACAATTTCTAACAACCTCACCATTGGAAGCCTTATGGTGCCATATGTGTTCCTTCATGGCTGTTCCCTGTGGTCCAAAGGTTTAGGATGAACTCTGCATCACTTTATTGGTGAGGATAAAGATAGGCTTTATTCAAGGAAAGAGAATTTCACAAGCAAGATCTACAATACAGAAATGTACAATGTGCTCCAGTTTCTCACAATGCCCCAGAATGTTTCACTACAACAAAGACTTACATTGATGAGGTTGTGAACCTTCCTTCTTAAAAGGTAAACACAAAATGGTTATATCAAAAGATGAATGAATGAGCAATTTGGATTTTGGATACTAGCTTATTATAAGAATTATCTGGAATGCTTGAAGCCTACTGTCTAGAGACCTTGGGACCTGTTGAATCTTGCAATTCTCTGTAGAAGAAATACCTAAGACACATGTGACGTTGAGTCTGGGTTGAACTCCTTCCTACTGGGAGAAAAATACATTTGCAATCCCTCAAGTTACTCATTGTCAAAGACACTCAGGCTGAGAAGTATATGTCTTTGTCAGTACAAGTTCCGTGTACTTTGACCAAATGATTAACTTTTCAAGGCCTTGGCTTCCTTATCTTACAATTGATATCTTATAGAACTTCTTGGACAGTTAGATCTCATTTCAAATAAAGTAGTTATATAATTTATTTCACTCAAAAAGAACTATGGAATTATTTAACAGCATCTGCTAAAAAAATAACAACACAATTGCATTTGCTGATCTCCATGACTTTTTGGAATATTCATATCTCCATGACTTACTTTTAGTTAACACTGAGATGTAAGTACCAGAATGTGAAACTTCCTTTTGAATGTAAACACTGTATATCTATATAAACTTGAATTTTAGAGAACAAAATGTCCAATAGTCAAGATTTTGAGACCATTTTTATTTACAGATTTTTTTGTAAAGTAACTTGAACCAAAACAAATGCTTATTTACAGTTGACGGCAATTAAAAAGGAAGACTTAGAAGAATTGAAGGACTTCTGGTATGGTGCTGTAGGACCAGCACTGGACTATAAACCACAAGGTCAGCAATTCAGACTCACCAGCTGCTCCTCGGAAACCCTATAGAGGGTCACTAAGAGGTTGAGGCAACTTGATGGCACTTCACAAGAGAAGAATTAATGCATTTGAGTTATGGTGTTGGAGAAGAATCTTAAAAGTACCATGGCTTTCCAGAAGAACAAACAAATCTGTGTTGAAAAATGTAGACCCAGAATGGTCTTTGGAAGCCAGGATGGTGAGACTTTGTCTCTCATACTTCTGACATGTTATCAGGAGAGACGACCCTAGAAAAGGATATCACTCATGGTAAAAGTGAAGAATCAGCAAAAAAGAGTAAGATCCCCAAGTAAAGGGATTAACACAGTGGCAATGGGCTGAAGTGTAACAGCAATTGTAAGGATGGCACAAGACCAGGCAGTGTTCTGTTGGGTATAGGGTAGCTATGAGTAGGAACTGTCTCCACAGCACCTAGCAAAAATAACTGAAGAAAAATGGGTGTCCTTTAAGTATTTTTAAGATTAGGAAACAAAAAGAAGTCATAAGGTGGATGCCTAATGATTTCCCATAGGAACTCTCACAAAACTTCACTGTTTAATTAAAGGAATGAGCAGGGCTATTGTCATGGTGCAGAAAGACTCTGGTGAAACTTGTCTTTTTCTGCTAAGGCTTTGTTTAACTTTCTCAAAACACTCTCATAATAAGCATATGTTATCTTTGTTCTTTGGCCTCCAGAAAGCCAACAGACAAAATGCCTTGAGCAGTCCAAGAAACCATTGCCATGATCTTCACTCTTTGACCAGTCCACTTTTGCTTTGACTGGACCACTTCCACCTCTTGATAGCCATTGATTTGGTGCTTCAAGATCTTGATCTCATTTGTTTAAAGTTTACATGGAAAGCTCTGCTCTTGTCTGTAGCTGATCTGGGTGTGGCAGTGGGGGCTATAAATCTTTATGGAAGCATGCTGCTACATTTTTATCTCACAGAGTGACTGGTGGGTTCAAACTGCTGACCTCTCTGTTAACAGCTAAACTCTTTCACCAACTGCTCCACCAGGACTCCTTAGTGACTGCTGTAGGTGTTACATTTTGTACCTATACACATTCCATTGCTGTTGTTGGATGTCTTTGAGTCAATTTCAACTCATAGCAACCCCATGTCACAGAGTGGTGGTGGTGGTATGCCATGGAGTTGGTTCCGACTCATAGTGACCCTGTACAGGGTTTCCAAGGCTGTAAATCTGTATGGGAGCAGAAAGCCTCATCTTTCTCCCACGGAACTGCTGGTAGTTTCGAACTGCTGACCTTGAGGTTCCCAGCCCGATTCGTAACCACTACGCTACCAGAGCTCCTTAAGTCACAGAGTAGAATTGCCCTATAAGGGTTTCTGGACTGCAGTCTTTATGGAAGCAGATTGCCGTATCTTTATCCAATGGCAGCACTGGGTGGGTTCAAGCCATCAACCTTTCAAGTAGCATCAAACATTTAAACTTTGAGCCATCAATTCTCCTAACAGATTTTATTTTCAAAGTGTATACCAAATTGCAAAAATGGTCCATGTCAATATATTTAAATGTTTTACACATGCTTATTAAATGGATGGCTAAATGTGATGCTGTGGATTAATGCACCAGACTGCAAAACCATTTGAATTGCAAGGTCGGCGGTTCAAGCTCACCAGTAGTTCCTTGGAAACCCCATATAGGGTGGCTATGGGTTGGAACCAACTCAGTGGCACTTAATATTAACAAAACAATCTAATTATATAGATATTTAATGATATTGAGTTTTTAAAAAAGTATTATTGCACTAAAGTTGCACTGTGTAGGAAAGAGATTATTAAATATGACAGAACATTAGACTCATGACAATTAAATCAGAATGGCTTGTGATTGCAGAGAGTAAATACAGGTACATTATTTTTAAATTCTCCAAGTGCATCTAATGATATAGACAAAGTAGAAAACTATTGCTGTATCAATGCATTCTACAGGTCTAGTGTGATGTCTGAGAGTCTGCTCTTCTAGCATACTCTGTTGGTGTGTGCTGTTGAGTCAGTTTCAACTCATAGCAATCCTGTATACGGTTTCCAAGGAGCAGCTGGTGGATTCAAATGGCTGACCTTGTGGTTAGCAGTCCAACGTGGAAATCACTACACCATCAGTGCCCCCAAATTATGGATCCAGCGACACTTGCAGCCCTCTCCCTTCAACTGTCGTCATTTTTACCTCCTTGCCCGCCTCTGGGCCAGCCTCTGATAGTGTGCCAGGAAAGGTTTCTCTGCATTTTAGGTAACTCACTACTGGGCTGATTGTTATTGTTAAGTGCTGTTGAGTCAATGCCGACGCTGTATAGGAGCAACTGGTGAGCTTGAACCACCGACCTTGCAGTTCAAAAGCCTTTGCAGTCTGATGTATTAGCCCACAGCACCACACCAGGACTTCAGTGGGCTGATTATACTGCTTTTAGTAGACAACTTCGCCAAAACAATGGTCGTGGTGGTGGTGAAGTGCCTTGTAGTTGATTCCAACTATGTTCCTGTGTAAGGTTTCTAAGGTGCAGCTGGTAGGTTTGAACTGTCAACTTTGCAGTTAGCAATCCAGTGATTATCCTACAGTGCCCCACCAGGAATCCAATTCTAGAATGATGTTAATACTTGTCATCCATGGGATGTATTTGGAATAGTAAAATGTAGGAACTGCTGATAATGTGATCACACAAAAGGAGGCTATTTCAGCCACATTACAAATTTTTATATACAACTGAACTTGATCAATCTTTGTTATTTTCAAGCAAAAGTCATTGCCGAGGATGTGAAAAATGAAACATGAGCAAGATTCAAACCAATCATGTGATTTTTTCCCCCTATTTATTTCTCTTGTGTACTTTCTTGCTCCAGACTCAGACATTTCATGAAAAATAGGGACAAATGTCAAAGCTAAAATTCAGTATATTGCACCTGACTTGAAAAACTAAATGGAAAATTGCAGGAAAAAGTATTTTTGGAGTCTCTTCCTTCAATTTCAGTGATGTGAAAGCATGGTTAAAATAAAGTCTGTACTTATAGTTATTGATAAAATTAATTTTGTCATTTGAATATAAATTATATTTTACAATTACAGAGAAAAAAAGTACTGGCTTTTTGTATTTACATATGAATGCACGCATATAAAACATTTATACAGAATGATGGTCTCTTCTACATTCCTAAATTTAGAACACTTAGATAATCCTGAAGGAGTCATGGTAGTGCAGTGGGTTATGCATTGGGCTGCTAAACAAAAGGTCAGTGGTCTGAATCCACTAGCTGCTCCCTAAGAGAAAGATAAGTCTTTCTGCTCCCATATAGTTTTACAGCCTTGGAAACTCTGTACAGGGTCACTATGAGTTGGAACCAACAAACAACCACTAAGAAAGTCTTGAAATATATGTTCTATTGCTTAAAACTTAGGTAGGAGATGAGAGAGAGAAGAGGAAGGGCTGGTTGGTCCAAAGTGTGATGAGACCTGGGGACACCTGAACCCATGGACAACGACATAGCCACAGAGGGCTAGAGCTGAGAGTGAAGCATCCAGCTGATATGAAGTGAGGGGAGATGCACAAGAACACCCAAACTTGCAGATAGTACCCATTTGACCTTACCTCAATGGCTTGATAATCAGAACTCGACTTGAGAAAGATAAAAACATTCTATTTCAGACTCAAGAATCTCCTATGCTTCTTGGACTTCAGTGTTAGTCAAAACATGTTCTTCTCATACCAATGTGGGGTCCCAAGAGAGTAGACCCAAATATTGTGGGCATGTTTCAAGGCATTGAATTTGCCATACCCACTACAATTCAATTGCCCAAACCAAATCACATTGTCAGATACAATGAAAAGACATATTGGAGGTGATACTGAAGAGGCAAGAAACATTTTTGGATTATAATCTAATCATGTATGATAAATTACCAACTTTTTAGAAGAAAAAGAATCTTATTTCATAAGGGAAAATCAAACTTTACTCAGTTCCATATGCCAAGAAATAATTTTCAAACAATACTATATATGGGAGACTGTTAGTGGTACAGAGGACATCTAGATAATATTTTCTAAGTCTATCTGGTTTTAAATTAATGTCAGTGTTTCCTGAGCTTTCCTTAATAAAAATAGATGTTTATGTCATATGCTGCACTAGACCTCTTTAAAGTGTTTAAGAGCAAAGATGTCAGTTTGAGGACTAAGGTATGTCTGACCCAAGCCATGGTAGCTTCAACTGCATGTGAAAGTTGGACAGTGAATAAGGAAGGCCACAGAAGAATTGATCCATTTGAATTATGATGTAGGAAAAGAATATTAAAAGTACCATGGTCTGCTAGAAGAACAAACAAATCTGTGTTGGAAAAAGCATAGCCAGAATGTTCCGTAGAAGCCAGGATGAGAATTCCTCTCTCATATTTCAGACATATTATCAGGAAAGACCTGGAGAGGGACATCATATTAGAAAGTGGAGGGTCAGTCAAAAAGAGGAAGACCTCCAATGATATGGATTGGCACAGTAGCAGCAGCCATGGGTTCGAGCTTAACAACGATAGTGAGAATCGCGCAGGATCGGGAAGCGCTTCGTTCTGTTGTGCATAAAGTCCTTATGAGTGGGAACTGACTCGACGACACCTAAAAACAACAATTTTTTCACTTTTTACTTGATTACAACTCTCGGAGTCCTGATGTGACACTGTGGGTTCATGCGCTGGACTTCAGGGTCGGTTTGAACCTTGGAAACCCCATGCAAGGTCGCTATAAGTTGGAACCAGCACGACAGCACTTCACAACAACAACATAACTCTATGGCTATGTCAGAAAAAGAAGGCGGGTAGCTTTATTTCCGTTTTATAGGTGAAGAAATATTACTCAACAGTATTACGTGATTTTCCCGGTACCAAAGATTTAATAAATGGCATAATTTAGATCTCATTAATCACTACTTCCTTCATTCTACTACATTATTTTATGGTTCTAAAGCCTAAAACCTAGGCTTAGATACTAACTAACCATAAAATAATAGTAAACCAATTCCTGTCGAGTTGATCCTAACTCATGTGTTTCAGAGTAGAACTGTACTCTACAGGGTTTTCAACAACTGTGATTTTTCAAAAGCAGACTCTCAGGATTTTCTTCTAAGATGTCTGTGGGTAGATTTGAATCCTGAAGCTTTCAGGTAGTGGCTGAGCATGAGACCCTATGTACCACCCAGGAACAAACACCATGTGTGTGTTTATACATGTAGACATACAGTTGCTTATTACAGCTTTTAGTAAGTTTAGTAAAGTGACAAACACATATTTAGCATATTAATGCATATTTTAGCATATTTAAGTTATTTGTTTTTAAGATCTATTGTGTCCCTTGTATACATCTAATCTGCTACTAGATCTTTGTAATCTGCCCTCATCACTTTACCTATTTCTTCCTATTGCTTGCACTTCTTGCTATCAGAATAAGGTTGTATTGAACATTTCAAACATGTCTCCTTACAGATTTCTGTGTGGAGTCTTTTTGTGATATTTACCATGGAACAGAACTGGTAAGTCATGTGCATGTACTTACTAAATTTCACCCAGTACAACCAGTTTTCTCTTTAAAATGGTTACACCATTCTGCATTATCACTAGCATTTCCTGAAGCTCCCAGTATTCCCAATTCCACACCAACAGTTGGCATTAACCAGCATTCCAATTATACTGATCTATTGGGGAAAGGGGACATATATTTTATGCTTCATTTAATCTTCTTTCATTAATATGTAGTAGGCTTTGATTTACTAAAAATATCAGCCTGGCTCTGTCATATACCTTGTGACAGTTTTCACGGTAAAGTTGTCTTCTGTTAGGCTTTTGGTATTTCAGCTTTTGGGTTTATTTCTAATATTTTAATCAATTTTCAAAAGAATTTTCCTGGAGACAAATCAATCAATATATTCCTCATCTCTTCTGAGTTTAGTACCATGTGTTTAGAAAGACCTTTTCATTTATTTAGTAGAGAAACATATGCTAAGTATGATTCTAATAAATTTATAAATAACAAAAATTTTCAGCTTTTAAAAATTATTAGGAAGTATGATATCCACACTATCTTTCCTTCCTTCAGCCTTACTTTATTCCTCACTTTACTCACAGGACATAAGAATGACCAAAAGAAAAGGAAAGAACAAGGAACTCAAAGTTCAGTGATGACATAATGTCTGCTGTGCACACTCTTTCATCATCAAGTAACTCAGTCTTTATACCTTCAGATGGTTATTTTACAAGAACAGCATCTTCCACCATGTCAAGATGTCCTGCCTTGAATTTTATGTAGGTGAAAGTTGTAATGCAAAGTAAAAATTCAGCAATTATGAGAGCATTCTGAACTGCAGCAGTCTGTATTCTATTCCTTATCTATTATAACCATAAATATTGATCATTATTCTGATTAGAATGGTTATTCAGTTTTTGTTATGTGATGGAGAGTGTTAGCAAAAATTAGTAGTGTTAACATTTAATTTTGATCTCTAACATTGGAGATTGTTGTTGTTGTTGAGTTAATGCCAACCCATAGTGACCCTGTATAGGGTTTCCAAGGAGCAGCTGATGAGCTTGAACCACCGACCTTGCAGTTCAAATGACTTTGCCGTCTGGTGCATTATCCCACAGTGCCACACCAGGACTCCACACATTGGAGATTACTGTATATGTTATAATGTGGTCTTTTGGATTAGTTACATCTATAAATACTTACTCTGTCTTCATGTTAGTGTGCAGTTTTTCTTCTGAACTATTATTTAGAATGATTTTCTCTCTCTCCCTGCCTTCTAAGAGCATTTTACTGATCTAAAACTGTACTTTGGGTACCCTTAGTACACAGGAACTCTTTTGGCATTTTACAGAGAAACAAATCTCAATTCATGGGTACATAAAACAAGTCAATAGCCTGACAAAGTTTCCTTATGAGTCAAAGAATTTAATGATCCACTGAAGAAAGTACAGGACACTTTTTCAAAAACACACAAAAAATTGCTTGTCCTTGATGGATTTTTTTTTTTTTTGTCTTGTCAATTTAGTCAAATGGAGTAATCTAAGTACCCTTGAGAGATGAAGTTTATAATAACATACACTTATATATTCCTATAGCTGTTAAATGCTGTCAAATTGGTTCTGACTCATAGTGATACTGTGTAGGCTTTCTGAAGAGAGGCTGTTGAATTTGAATTGCCGACCTTGTGGTTCAAACTGACCTTGAAGTTCAGTGCTTATTCTACAGTGCCACAACAGGACTCTCTTCTTATAATGGAAGACTGGAATTTAAACTGAATATAATCTAGTTCAAATACAATATCTATAATTTTAAGTTTCTTAAACACTTAAAACTTTAAGATTAATATATATATATAATTATTTATTATGAATTATGTGATAGTTTACATGGGATGACATTAGCTTCACTTTGATCCCATCGCATATCGTTTCCTTGCCATGGTTACAGTCCCCTCCATGCATCATCCATCAACCAAAGGGTAAACCCCACAAGCCTGCCCCCAGGTCTTCAGCACACAGCCCCTCTCCTTCTCTGGGTCCAAAGTCCCCAGACGCTCCATCTCTCCATATCATGGTCTCTGCCTCAATCTCTGCCATCAGTACTTCTCTGGGTAGGGTTCTGTTCTCTGCTCTTCTCCCTTGATGGCCCCAGCCACCTCTGCTCCTAGACTGCAAAGTTAAGGATTAATATTTTGATGTATTTCCCGTCATTGATTACTTTGGACTAGAAAATAGAAATACTGTGGGAATTGTGAAGTTTAAACTCAGCTTCAAGGGATAAACATTTTTCCCAAAACTTGTGTACTATAAACTCTTGATTACTTTCTAATATCTTTTTTTGATCACCTCCTGATTCAGCCTTCTTGAAACATAATCAATCATATCTCTTTATAAGAATCTACTTTAAAGACATGCAGAAGTCAAGAGGTTTTGATATTTCTTTCTACGGTATCATAGAAAGATGAGGTGTTCTATGGACCAACTTTCTATGGTATTCTTGTATATTTTTCATAAGTGTCAACTAGTATTAGGGAAATTTCAAATGGTTAGGTCCACGCTGGCTTCTTGACATACAATATGAGTATACTGCTTAAATAATGCATGCCTTCTCCTACCATCTGTCAGTCATATGCACAAACAAAAATGCCTAAATCATAGAAACATAATTAACAAATGGAACACACATACCCACAAAAAAACACTTTGAAGGAGAGTGACATTTTATTCTATCTCATCGTACCTACTCTAAAGAAAGGCTACAACTCAACATGGACTCCCAAAGCAAAAATAAATTCCTAGAAACTCTAGAGAATTGTCTTCTTAAATAAGTAAACTCAATATATGAGAACTTCATTAACCAGTAGAACAAATAGGAGTGGAAGGTAGATTTAAAATTCTCCAACCAATAATCACAAATTACTTTTT
>NW_006408587.1:10645188-10670783 GCF_000296735.1 Chrysochloris asiatica
CTTAGGCAAATCTGCTGCACAAGACCTCTTTAAAGTTATCCAGAGCAAAGCTATCAGTTTGAAGACTAAGATACACCTAGCCCAACCTATAGTATTTTCAGTTACCTCATATGTATATGAAAGTTGGACAAGGAATAAGGAAAACTGTAGAAGAATTGTTGCATTTGAGTTGTGGTGTTGATGAACATTATTAAAGGCACCATGGACTTCCAGAAGAACAAACAAATCTGTGTTGGAAGAAGTACAACCAGAATGCTCCTTAGAAGCCAAGATGGCCAGACTTCGTCTCTTGTACTTTGGACATATTATCAAGAGAGAACAGTCCCTGGGGAAGGACATCATGCCTGGTAAAGTGGAGGGATGGTGAACAAAGAGAGACCTCCCAAAGGGATGGATTGGCACAGTGGCAGCAACAATGAACTCAAGCTTGGTGCCAATTGTGAGGATGGTGCTGGACTGAGAGGTGTTTTCTCTGTTGTACATAGGATTGCTATGGGTCGGAACCGACATGATGGCACTTAACAATAACAACGTAAGCATTGTGAATGAAATCTACATCTAAATAGCCTTGAAAATATTGAACCTCTAAAATTGAAAGCAAATTTATTTCTGAGGCACTGATTTCTTCAACTAGTATTAACTTTTCATGTTATAAAATTGGTATTTGAAATTGGTTTCATTTCCGTAGTGAAGCGATAGTTTTCATGAATGGTTAGGTATAGGATTAACTATGTCCCTTTAAGAATCAATAATGTTCTTGCCTGTCTTCAATCTGGTGAGTACTTGATCAGTGAGGAAAACTGTTATAAACTTATTCGCAAATAATGGTGAAAACAAATTACATCAATATTGGAGTAGTCATCATTTAACTTATTTGGAAGAATAATTGTTTTTTTAGGTTTTTTTTCTCCTTCCCCCATTTGGTAGAATTTTTGTGAGTCAGTTTAGACTTTTTGTCCTTAAATCACTTCATGAACTCAATATCTTGGTATGTAAAGTCCTACCTAATTAAAGGAAAAATTCCATTATCTTTAAATCCATTTTTCCATGAACTTTTTGAAGCCCTCTTGTATTGACCTTCTAAAATCTTTCTCCATGCCCTCTCTCCATCTTCACAGCTTCAGTCTTCATGCCAGTACCACCTACTGCCTGAACATTACAGACAGCTTATGCTCGTTTTTATGGGCTGCCAATTTCTCACAGTTCAAATATATTTCTTAACTACTGTCCAAGTTACCATTCTAAAAGTCTAATTGATCTTGTGACTTCCCTGATGAAAATTCTCTTTTCAAAGCCTGAATTAACTCAAACCCCTTTGCATGTCACACAAGACTTTGCATTATCCGACCTCTGTCTCATTTCAAATTCATCTCCCATCCAAATGATACTCTCACCCTGTAACCTAAGGATCAGAGGTCTAGGCCTATTAAAACACTTATATTTCCCTGAGCATCTTTATAGTGATAACTTATTTTCCCTGATGCTCTGTCATTCCTCCATGTTTTTCTGTGTCTGGAAATAGTCCTTATTGCTTTTCCTAGAGTCACTTCAGACAGAGATTTCTTCATTTACTGACTATCCGAAGACAAAAGAGTAGCCCATGGTGTATCCAGAATACATTAGTCAAAGTCTCACCATCTTCATTTCTAAGGAACATTCTGGTTGTACTTCTTCCAAGATAGATTTATTCATTTTCTGACTGTCCATAATCTGTTCAAGACTCTTCACCAATACCATAATTTAAAGGCATCAATTTTCCCTATTCTAGTTTTCTCATACATGCTTCCTACACAGCTCCATACCTGGACTCCTTTGATTAAGGACCCATTTTGAAGTGAGCTGTTCATGAGACAGGATTAAAGTTGGCTGAGAACAGCAAGGTTAGCAGTTTGAAACTACCAACTGTTCTGAGAGAGAAAGATGAGGCTTTCTGCTCCCATAAAGATTCACAGCCTCAGAAACCCTGTACAGGGTTGCAATGAGTTGGAACCGACTCCATGGCACATAACCACCACCACCACCAAGGAATAACATGGAGTTCTGGTGTGTCACTGTAAGATAAACACTGGACTGCTAACCACAAAGTCAGTGGTTCAAACATACCAGTCATTGCTTGCAAGCCGCATACAGAGATGCCATGATTTAGAACTGATCTATACTTCCACCCACATAAATTCCTCATCTAAATAAACCTAATGTCAAAGAAGCTTCTGAAACATTCATCAATTGTCTTAGACTGGGTTCTGTAGAAAGGTAAAGTCAGTGAAGCTTGTATTATGCATGTAAATAGAGAGGTTTATATCAAGGGGATGGTTCACACAGTTGTAAAGGTGGGTATGTTCTAAGTCCATGTGTCAGATGTCTGATGAAGTCTTCTCCTGACTCACATAGCTGTAGGGACTGATGAACCCAAGATTGTCAGGTCAGATGGCAGGCTCCTGGCTACAAAGGTGAATGAATTCAAGGCCAACAGGTAAAATAATAGACTCCTGACAACTCCCACAGTCAATAGGCAATCTGGCAGGCCTATGACTTGAGTCCAAGGAACCGGAGGTCAGCTAAAGAGTTAGATTCAGGATACAGACCCAGCAGAAAACAAGCAGCTTTTCCACAGTGTCCAAATATATTAGAAGCAGGCCACTTCCCTAAGGAATTTTCCTTTTAATTGGTCAACTGCTCATAGCAGATCTCACCATGGGGAATTACTTTGTCTTAACTGCCAAATCACTGAGAATGATGGCCCAGCCAAGTTGATGCAAAACCTTTAACTTTCATATCAACTGATAATGAGTGAGTGTTAATTAAAGACATCTCTACTGAGGGAAATATCATGCAGACCTGAAGCTAGAAACTAATCAGCCCTGAGAAAAGCCCATGAAAGGAGATCAGGAAGGGGGAAAAGTAAGTGCAAAATGTCAGAGTCTGGAAAGATTATGGGATGTTCAAAACACAGAACTGAGACTAAAATGCCTGGAGCAGTAACGAATGAATAAGGTTGAGATACGGCAACTGTTAGACCTTTGGACTGTATAAAGTCAGGGTTTTACTCTAAAAGTATAAGACTTCTTTGAAGAATTTTAAGCAAGAAAATTATCTGACTTATAGCTAAAAAAAATCTATTTACTATGACCATGGATCAATTATTATTGAACAAAAATATGGGACAGTGGTCATGCACAAGTGACCTCGGAGACATCTTCACGTCTTTCTCAACTCCCATCTCCAGGCTTGTAAATGCTGCTTGCTTTCTATTTATAAAATATTATCTCAGGTTCTCAGTATGTGTTGCATTGATTATTTGAGTACAGTCCACACTGATTTCTCCTCAAGGGCAACTCTGATCATGCCACAGCTCTCATTAAAACTCATGGAGGGGATTGTAACCATAGCAATGAAACGATATATGATAGACTGAATGTAAAACTAATGTTCTCCCATGTAAACTATCACATAATTCACAATAAAACATTTATTAAAAAAAAACAAAACTCTTCAGTATTTTTCTAACACTTAGCAGGACCATCAATCTTGGTTTACCCAGGACACACTCAGCATATACCTTTGTTCCAGCATAATTATTAACAGCATCAACTATCAAGATCAAAAGTGTCCTAGTCAGAATGAAAAATTATATATTGAGCCTAATATCTTTAATTAGGAGTCCTTGTATGGTGCTGTGGGTTAATGCACTGAACTGTAAAGTTGGTTTGAACCACAAGTTTGGCAGTTGAAGCTAACTTACTGCTCCTCAGAAACCCTACATAGGGTCGCTATGGGTCAGAACTGACTTGACAGCACTTAACAACAATGACAATATTTAATTTAACCCAAACATACACATTCCTTTGAGACCCACCCTTGATTGACCCCATCACCAACTCTGAATGCTTTAGATATGTTTAGATATTTGCAATAGTTTTTTTAAAAATAGCATGCACTACCCTCCATGTCTTTGCACATGTTTTGTTTACTTCCCCCATGTCTTCCCACAGCTACCTTCTGTATGATCTTCAAATTTCAAAACAGCTTCTTCTTCTTTCAAGAATCCTTTCTTGCCTCCAGCTTAGGTTATGTGCTTCTCCTTGTGATATCTCAGTCCTTTGTATTCCCAATAGCTACTTCAAAGCTGGGAAATATTTCCTAAAGGAAGAAAGACAAGATAGCAGGAAGAAGATAAGGAAGGATGGAAGGAAGGGAGGAAGAACTGTTTATGTATGGCACTCATGAACAGACTTTGCCCTAACCTAATTATTATATTCATTATAAAAATGTTTATTAATCTCTAACTAAAAAAATTATGTTATTTTCTCTTTTCATAGAGTACAATAATATAATTGATTGGATTGCTTCCATTCATTCTGCAAATAAAGAACAGATTTTAATTGCTTTTAAACAGTATCTTTTCATCATTACTAAATTAAAACTCAGGTTTATCTAGGGTGAAGCTATGGAATTATTTTTCCACATGCTGATAAAGGATAACTGATTATAGGTTGCAGTTTCTTAATTTGCATTATCACACACTTCAATCAGAGATATTTTAGTCAAATTTCATTTTCCAAGGGTAGGTGAATTTAATTCATACATTTGTGAATTTCAAGTTAAAGGATAGATGATATCCGATATTGAAGGAGAGCTATTAACATATGTCAATCTGTAACTGAAAAAAAAAGGTCAATTTTAGGTTAAAATTTTCTGAATATTATGTTAATTATTTTGTATTTTCCCTGTATCTCCCCAAGAGTCATTTTCTGCCTTGTTCTTTCCCTGTGAGGCTGATGTTTGCAACTCCATCTACCATGCCCTTTGACAAGAGGCTTCAAGATGGGTATGACACTTAGACATAGGTAGTCAGTCCAAAGACAGGAAGAGAGCGAGACTTTACTATTCTTTTCTGCTCCTTTTTTGCTTCTTCCTCATGTATCTGGCTCTAGTTGTGACCTTTTGTTTCTACAGGTTCAACCTGAGACCCCTCATTCATAATTTTAGCTCTAACTAAGGTGTGATAATAAGATTCTTCCCTCACCATTCATTGGATTTAAAAAAAAAAACACTTTTAAAGTGAAACGAGTGAAGACTTACTGACAAGATCTTCAGTTTTATATTCAATAAATCACAAACTTTGTTTCATCTCTATGATTGCAATCTCCTCCATGGAACAACAGTTAACCCAATTCCTCCCTGTGGTTCCTTTGTTGATTCTTTCCTTTTGCTGCCAATATCAGGATGCCTAACCATTCTTTCTTTCTTTCCTTAGCCAACCACTACATATAATATAATTCTTTCTTTAAAGTATCCTCATCTGAAACATTTAGAGGGATTCATTTTTATGCTGGGATCTTATCTTAATTAAAACAAACACATTGTCTTCATTTGTGCTAATAATCAAAATTTAGTATCTGAGATTACAAAACCTCTGACACACAAAAAAAAGTTAGGTGGGATTTTAAGTAGTAGCAAATAATGAAACACTTGGCCCAAAAGTCATAAATAAATGTAATTTTATATTAGTATATAACAAGAAGTCTGGATGCAGACATGAACTTTTGATTCAACAATGTAGATTCTGATATCTGCTTGAATTTGTCTTTTCTTCAGAGTTACACTATGGCTGCTGTAGCCCAGCTATCACATCTTCATTCAAAACCAAGAAAAGGGGAAGAGGAAAATCCATCTCAATTGTGTCCATCCTTCTTTGTAAAGACTTGACCTCCTAGAAATTGACCTCAATAGATTGATGATTAGTATCTCCTTGGCTATAACTATGTTTCATGGATATCTCAACTTTGAGGAAGACTGGACAAAAATATTGAGATTTATACCTTTTAAACCAAGTGGTAGCAGAGAGAAGGTAGTTACGATTGAAAAGTCATACCACAAACTTTGCCATAGCAAATGTTCTTGTAATTTTATTTTCACTGAATTTAAATATTTTTATTCCAAAATCTCACAACAGATGTTAACTACAACAGGATCTTTTTTTATTATTTGTTACTGACAGTTTTAATGCTTCAAATGAAATAGGCTCTTTAAACTAAAATTATGCAAAATGGGAGATGGAGATTTGTGAAAGAAGTCAGAAAAGGGGCTTGGAGATGTTTCTCAGTGAAGCAATGGTGAGAAATATGTTATACTAATTCTTTCCAGAATTTCTATTAGAAAAACATGTCAATAAGCTTTTTGTCGAAGCAGATGAGACCTTGAGGCCTTGGCAGTTGTCAAGTATGAGAAAACAAAGGAGATGTCCACAGAGTGTCTGCATAAAATAGTGAGAGGGATATGTTCTGTGTCTGTAAGTAAGGAGAAAGCAGAAGAAATGCAATGAAAAAAGGAGGACAAATATGAGATGGGTGTCATACAGAAAGCTGATATCATGTGCATTGAAGTACTCAATGCCCAAGTAGTTTGCCTTTTTGATAGTACATAGAACAAATTATGCCGCTTAGTATCATCTGTGTTATTGTTGTTAAGTGCTGTCGAGTTGGTTCACACCCATAGTGACCCTGTACAGGGTTTCCGAGGCTGTAAATCTTTACAGGAGCAGAAAGCCTCATCTTTCTCCCGCGGAGCAGCTGGTAGTTTTGAACTGCTGACCTTGCAATTGGCAGCCTGATTCGTGACCACTATGCTACCAGAGCTCCGTATACAGCTTAGATTAAATAAAATACAGTATAACCAGTTTTCTGGTAAAGAATCCATTAACAATGTTTAGCAACATGCCAAAGGGAATACTGATGGTAAGTGGCAGAGTTCAAGCACAAGTCAGTCTCACAACGCATTCCGTAATAATTGACCCAATAATTGAAGTATGTTGTCTTCTATCAACTTATCAAATATAATCTATGTATGCTTTCTTACTATATCATGAATTGTCTATATTTAGTTCTAATGACTATGTTGTTTTGCTTATGTTATTTCCATCAGTTTAGGAATTATTCATCTTGGTTATCATGCCAACAGGATCAATAAAAAATATTTGTTGAGCATTTCTTATGTGTTTGGTTTTGTATAAAAACTAAAAGTTAACCAGCAAAACTTAAATAATTACTTGAAATACTTTAATGATGAAAATTTATCCAATTGACATGCTCACATCAATCTGTGTTTATATATGTGATTTATGCTTCCCCAAATCTGTCTAGTTTTAACCCTTCTGTAACCAAACGTTTATAAACTAAACAGCATCTGCTTTGTTGAGTAAAATGTAGTGAGTTGATTCATGAAGCATACCTTTGGAGTCTATGTGTGCTAAATTATTATTTCATGTGTACCAGCAGCTATATCAAGAATTAGTATAATACATTTCTCACTCTTGCTTCACTGAGAAACATCTCCAAGCCCTTTTTCTGACTTCCTTCACAAATCTTCATCTCCCATTCTGCATAATTTTAGTTTAAAGGACCTATTTCATTTGAAGCATTAAAACTGTCAGTAACAAATAATAAAAAAAGATCTTGTTGTAGTTAACATCTGTTGTGAGATTTTGGAATAAAAATATTTAAATTCAGTGAAATAAAATTACAAGAACATTTGCTGTGACAAAGTTTATGGTATGACTTTTCAATCTTAACTGCCTTTTCTCTGCTACCACTTTGTTAAAAAGGTAGAAATCTCAATATTTTTCCATACACTTGTCTGTCAACTTGTCATACTGTGGTGGCTTATATGTTGCTGTGATGCTGGAAGCTATGCCAATGGTAATTTAAATACTAGCAGGGTACACCCATGGTGGGCAGGTTTCAACTGAGTTTAAACAATAAAACAGATTAGGAAGAAAGTCAGGCAGACAACTTCTAAATGTCTAGCCACTGAAAATCATCTGAATAGCAGTGAAACACTTTCAGAGAGACCCAGAATATTGAAGCATTATGACTAGCCACAGAATAGTGTCAGCTATGGTGCCAGAGTACTGGTGTGATGCTGGACTGCAAGGTCAATTTAAAACTCAAGGTCAGTGGTTCAAACTCACCACCTACTCCAGAGGAATTTAACGTTAAACATATTCCCTGAATTTAGATATCATCTCAAGAACAAATATGACGCATTAGACACTAGTGACTGAATATCAGAAGAGTTATGGTAGGACATAAAAAACATCATACAAAGAAAGAAAAAGATTATTAAGAAGACAAGAAAGAAGGAAAAGATCAAAATGGATGTCCGAATGGACTCTGAAACTTGCTCTTCAGTGTAGAGATGCTAACGCAAATAGAAGAAATGAGGAAGTAAAAGAACTGAACAGAAAATTTGAAAGGACAGATTGGGAAGACAAAGCCAAATATTATAATGAAATGTACAAAGGAGTTAGAAAATCAAAAGGGAAGAACATGCTCAAGATTTCTCAAGCTGAAAGAACTGAGGAAATAATTCAAGCCTTGACTTGTGGTGCTGAAAGATTCTATGGGGAAAATATTGAATGATCTAGAAAGCATCAAATAATGGAAGAATCACACACAAAGAATCATTACACCAAAAGGAAATGGACAGTGTTCAACTGTTTCAAGAGATAGCATATGATAAAAAACGAATGATTCTGAAGGAAGAAGTCCAAGGTGCATTGAAGGCATTGGCAAAGAAGAAGACTCCAGGAATTGATGAAATACAAATTGAAATATTTAAACAAACTGATGCAACACTGAAGGCACTCACTCATCTATGCCAAGCCATTTGGAAGACACCTACCTGGCCAGCTTATTAGAAGAGATTCATATGTGTGTTCATTTCAAAGAGAGGCGACTCAACAGAATGTGGATGTCATCAGATAATATCACTAATATCACATGCAAGTAAAATTTTGCTAAAGATAATTTAAAAATGGCTGCAACAGTATATTGACAAGGAATTGTCAGAGGTTAAAGCCAGATTCAGATGAGGACATGGAATGAGGGATAATTGCTGATCTCAGATGTATCATGTTTAAAAGCAGAGAATACCAGAAAGATGTTTATAAAACAATGTGTTTTATTTACTATGCGATCGCTTTCAACTGTGTGAGTCATAACAAGCTATTAATAACATTTCAGAAAAATGAATATTCCAGAACCCTTAACTGTGTTCACAAGGAACCTGTACATAGACCAAGAGCCAGTCATTTAAACAGAACCCAATTAGGAAAGGTGTGTGGCAGGGTTGTATCCTTTCACCATATCTATTCAATCTGTATGCTGAGCAAATAATATGAGAAATTGGGAAGGAGAATGTGGTATCAGGATTAGAGCAAGACTCATTAACAATCTCGATATGCAGATGACACAACCTTGCTTGCTGAAAGTGAAGAGGAATTAAAATACTTACTGACGAAAATCAAAGATCACAGCCTTCAGCACGTGTTGCACCTCAACACAAAAATCCTAACCATTGGACCAATAAATTCCATCAAGATAAATGGAGAAAAGATTGAAGTTGTCAAAGACTTAATTTTGCTTGGATCCACTATCAACAATCAAAGAAGCAACAGTCAAGAAATCAAAGGATGTATTACATTAAGCAAATCTTATGTTCAAGAACAGAGGTATCTGTTTGAGGACTAAGTTGCACCTAACTCAAGACATGGTATTTTCAATAGCTTCATATCCAAGTGAAAGTTGAACAGCGAATAAGGAAGATCATAGAAGAATTCATGCATTTGAGTTATGGTGTTGGACAAGAATATTAAAAGTACTATGCACTGCTTGAAAAACAAATTCATTTTGAAAGAAGTACAGCCAGAATGCTCCTCAGAAGCCAGGATTACTAGATTTCATCTTTCATACTTCATGAGGGATCTGTCCCTGGAGAAGGATATAATGCTAGTTTAAGTGGAAGGTCTCCTGGTGTGGCATTGTGTGTTAATGTGCTGGACTGCAAAGTCAGTTTGAGCCCAAGGTCAGCAGTTCAAGCTCACCAGCTGCTCCTTGGAAACCCTACACAGGGTTGTTATGAGTAGAAACTGACTCTACAGCACTTAACAACAACAACAACAAAGTGGAAGGACAGTGAAAAAGATAAACCTCAACGAGATGGACTGGCACAGTGGCAGCAGCAATGGGCTGAAGTTTAACAATTTTTTTGATAATGGTGCCAGACCAGGCAAAATTTTGTTCTGTTGTGCATTAAGGTTGCTGTGGGTCGGAAGTGACTCAACAGCATCTAATAAAAACAAGCTGCTATATCATTGCCATTATTTTGAACTTGAAGCTAGCTCTGAATACTGTATTCAAAGAAATGGGTAAGAACTTCAGCATCACAGGCATCCATGGACTAGGGAAGAAGCCAGTAAATAGAGATAAATCACTCAACAGCAGTGTTGAGGGCCTTAAGAAGAAAAAAGCTTGTGATGTGGTGACTGAAGAGGTTGGACTCCCAGTGAACCCCACCCCTGGCTTGAGTTCATACATAAGGTTGATAACCAGCTTCACTTGACCAGGAATACACCGGATCAACACTAGTGAAAGGCAATCGGAGAAGTGTGTTCTTCCACTTTTCCTCCATCCTCCGTGAAACATTACAAATTAAGTATTGAATTTTTCCTTTAATTCTCTCAGCTTAAGACTGATGTGCATATTCTTTCTTTTTGGGTTTCTACCTCCGGGTCTTTGCACATTTCATTATTATGCTTTACCTAGTCTTCCTGTGTGGTCCAATGTAATTTTCTGTTCAGTTCTTTTACTTCCTCATTTCTTTCAGTTGCTTTACCTTCTCTATGCTCAAACTTTCAGAATTTCTTCTGACATTGGTTTTGGTCTTTTCTTTTTTTCTTGCCTTTTAAAAGACTTTTTGCTTTCTTCATGTATGATGTTGCTGATGTCATCCCAAAACATGTTGGTCTTTGGTCACTAGTGTCTAATGAAACATATTTGTTCTTGATACAGTCTTAAATTCAGGTGGGATATACTCAAGTCATATTTTGGCTCTCCTGGACTTGCTTTAATTTTCTTCAGCTTCAGTCTGAACTTGTATATGAGCAATTGGTGATCTTTTCCACAGTTAGACCTTGACCTTGTTTTGACTGATGATATTAAGCTTCTCCATGGATTCTTCCTATAGATGTAATCAATTTGACTCCTGTGTTTGCCATCTGGTGAGGTCCGTGTGTCCAGCTGCTTTTTATGTTGTTAAAAATATGATATTTACAATTAATAAATCATTGGTCTTACAAAATTCTATCATGTGATCTCCAGTATCATTTCCATCACCAAGGCCAAATTTTCCAATGACTGATCCTTCCTCTTTGTTGCCCACCTGCACATTCTAATCACTATTAATTATCAATACATCTTGATTGCATGTTTGATCAAGTTAATAGAATTTTTCAATTTCACCATCATTAGCTTTGGTGGTTGGTACATAAATTTGAATAATTGTGGTATTAACTGGTCTTCCTTATAGGCATATGGATGTCATCCTATCACAGACAGTATTGTACTTCAAAATAGTTCTTGTTATGTTGTTTTTGACAATGAATGTGACATCATTCCTCTTCAATTAGTCATTCCCAGCATAGTAAACCATATGATTGTTTAATTCAAATGACCAATACCAGTCCATTTCATCTCACTAATGCCTAGGACATCAATGTGTATTCCATTTCATTTTTGATGACTTCCAATTTTCCTGGATTTGTATTTAGTGCATTCCAAATTATGATTATTAATGGATGTCTACAGATGTTCCTTTCCACTTTGAATTATGACCCGTCAGCAAATGAAGGACCCAAATGATTTGCTCCATTCATGTCATTAAGGTCAACACTACTTTGAGGTGGTAGTTCTTCCCCAGTCATAACTCGAGTGCCTTCCAATCTAAGGGGCTCGTTTTGCAGCACTGCATCTGCAATGTTCATACGGTTTCTAGTGGCTAGCCAATCCTTCTTCTTAGTTTGTCTTAGTCAGGAAGTTCCACTGAGACCTATCCACCACAGGTGACCCTGCTGGTATTTAAAATACTGGTAGCATAGCTTCCAGTGTCATAGCAACATATAAGCCCCACCACAGTATGGCAAACTGACAGACAAGTCGTAGAACACATAATGAGGATTACACTATGGATTTGAGAGTTTTTAGAGAAAAGAGCATATGGTATAGGTATGACCTGGACATTGATCTATCAGAATAAAACATTAGCCATAAAGTCTTATTAATGATCAATCTGCTGCATAGTGTTTAATCGTCAATTCTGGAAAATAAGCACACAAATGACAGACCCCTTAACCTCCTGGAGAGAACCATCGATAGGCTATCAGTTCAGATTACCCTCCCAATGTCTCCAACCTGCTGTGTTGACTCAGAAAGTATTGGCTTGACACTGAACACTGGTCTGAGTGATGGGCTGTATTCACCCTTGGTACTAACTCAGTTTAGAATGTAATATCAGGGAATAGGCTGGTGGTTTTCTATCCTGTGCTCTGAGTTATTCCATATAATATCCCCTTGGTCTAACAGCTAAGTGACAATCCCCCAAAAGCTTTTGTTTCAATTTGTGTGACGACACTTCATCCTTATTTCCCATGCTGATCTGCATTCTTTCTCCTCTACTCTTATTCAAAGAGTTCCTTTCTCCACTTTCCTCTGGTGCATGGAGTTCAGGGCCAGGACTGCAGCACAATTTCCACAGCCTTAAAATCAGTCAGTAAACAATCTTGACATTGCTTGTATACTTATCCAGACTTTGAAATACTAGACATCCACGTATCCAATATTTGCCTCTCATTACCACTGGTCATACGATTATAAGTTTTATTCTGAACCAAACCTGAGAAGAGGTCAGAGAGTGACTCTATGGTTGGGAATGAGCAGTCTATGAAAATAGCCAAATTTCTGCAAACTATTGGGATGAGAAAGAAGACAGGGAAATACCTACAGGGTAGCAGGGAAGGAAAACAAAATATTGTAACCACATAATTGATAAAGTACTATGTTAACAGATAATTTTGAATTATATGTGTGTTGTATATATATGTATTTCAGCTCCATTACCTTTACTTACAAAAATTCAAACCAAACCAACAAAGTTCGGTTATTTATTATTAGTTAGCATATGGCTTTAATGTAAAATATGTATTATTATTATTTTTTTTAATGAAGCTTCTGCCTTTTACCTGCCTAAGCCATATAGATCCCAGGTAGCCAGCACTGAAACTAGAGCTCAGAACAGCATTTATGATTGAAATCCTCTTGCATTTCTCCCTATTTGAACTGTTTCTTACCTATCTATTCTGTATTACTTACAGTTAGGATGTTAGTACTTACTCTTCACAAGTAACTGTTGACAGGTACACATTGGCCTAACTTTTGAAACTTTCTTAGATACAGCTTTGCATTCTGGTCACTCTGATAAGCTATCTCTTCTTACCTAGTCTCTCCAAAAGGGGGGATTTATATGGAATTGATTTATTCAAAACTGCTGTAAGGTTTGTTCTTAAATACCTTAACCATTATACTACTATATACTGCAAATTTTTTTATACTATAAACTGATCAGATCTGGAAGATAGCAATCAAAAAAAGCAAAAGAGAGTGTGTTCTGAGGCAAATGGAATTAATGGAGTTTTACAAATACAAGACCAGTTACTATTCAGTTGATTCAACTATTAATTTCTCATAGGTTTTGTGATGTAATTTGTAGTATCTTATTTTGCACTAGATACGTATTTATCATCAGCAAAAGATCCACATGATTAATGAAGACCTAGAAAAACTCAAGAATAAAATAATTGCTCAACAGTAGAAATTAGAGGTCAGAAGAAGCAAAGGTCAAAATCTAAGAGCTGTGAGTTATTAAGTACTCATGTTCTAATTTTCCCGGCATAAAAAGTGGTAAAAGATGAGCTCAAAAGGAATGATCCAGCATAGAGGATCACTTGCCTGGAAAAATAATGAGCAGAGAAAGGTGATTAGGACAGTTCAAGGAGTCTGTGAAGGGTACAGAGAAAAACAAGAAAAATTTTCATTTATTTTCAAGGCAAAGGTGCCATTAATTTGACAAATGGCTGGATCATGGTTGTGCTGTTGACCAAATATATTTATAGTGTCAGAAAGATGTGGTGTGGCAATGAGAAGTGGAATAGTTTGAAACTATGGTTAGCAAAACAAAGTCAGGAAAATAAAAATTTTCTGAAAAGTTTTCAAAATGTTGAGGAATAAACCTATAAATAATTGCCATTCTTTGAAGCTCAATACCCTTTGTTTGTTTGCTTTTAAGTTTTTATTGTGAATTGAGTGAACGTTTACAGAATAGATCATCAGTTTTACATTTAACAAATGTAAAACAAATACAATTCCTTTCATTTCCATGATTACAATCCTTTCAACCTGCTTCCTCTCTGAGTTTCTTATTTGCATTCCTCCTTCTTTCCCAAGTCTTCTGATAGAATTTTGCAAGACCATTGACTTCTTCATTACAAATACCTTTTATAAACAGAATACAAGGTGACTATATACATGGACCTCACCAGATGGAATACACAGCAATCAAACTGACTACATTTGGAAACGCTCCAAATCATCAGTCAAAAGAAGGCAGACAGACTATGGAACACACCATCAATTGTTCATATGCAAGTTTAGGCTGAAGTTGAAGAAAATGAAAACAATTCCATGAGAGCCAAAATTTGACCTTGAACATATCCAATCTGAATTTAGAAATCATCTCCAGAACAACCTTGGGAAATCTGGTTCTTGAGTCAATGCAATTAACTGAATCCAAACTGCATCTTTGTAAACATGGACATTAAATTTCTTTATCTAGAAAATTAAGAGAATGCCAATACTAAAATTCAGAGTTTTGCTAAAGCATTACCTATTTTCTCATTAGAAGTTAAAGCACATGATAAAAATATGAAGATGTAACTACTAGATTCGTAGAAACTTTTTGCTTGTATGCTGTGTTGTGCTGAAAACATTTCATAACAAAATCAGGAAACAATGATGCTAATCTCAACACTGATACCTCTCCAAGCTTTAGTAAAGCAGAGAATTGGAAACCCTTCAGTGAAAAACATACACATTTGGCCATTGTTGGTTGTTGTTGTTGTTGTTAAGTGCCGTCAAGTTGATTCCGACCCATAGCAACCCTTTATAGGATTTCCAAGGAGCAGCTGGTGAGCTTGAACTAATGATGTTGCAGTTGAAATGACTTTGCAGTCTGTCACATTAGTCCACAGTGCCACACCAGGACTTCAATTAAAATACTACATTTGGATGTTGCTATTACTGCCTGGTTGGTTCCAACTCATAAAGATTCTATGTACAACAGATCAAAACACTACCCTTCCTATATCATCCTTAAAACCATCGCTAGGTTTGAGTCCATTGTTGCGATCACTTTGTCAATCCATCTTGTTGAGGGTCTTCTTTGTAGCTTGTTGATGGTCTACTTTACTAAGCATGATGTCCTTTCCCAAAGGCTAGTCCTTCCTGATAACATGTCCAAAGTAAGTGAGACAAAGGTATTCTTTCTTTTTGTTTTTTTAATATTTGGACACTTTGCTTGGCAATAATGTCCAGTCTAAAAAATATTATTATCTAATCCAGGAATTCCACTTTGGGAAAAAGTTCCAAATATATATTTAAAAAATTAAATAGCATGTACTCAGATATTTATATGTCAAGATTCCTTTATTAACTTAGTTATATCTATAATGTAATCTCCCATAAATTTATTATTACCATTGTTATTATCATAGCTGTTTTAGCAATACTCAAGGTCAGTGGTTCAAACTCACCAGTCACTTCTTGGAAACCTTATGTAGGGTCACTATGAGTTGTAACTGACTTGACAACACTTAACAATAACAACATAAAATAATATTTGTAATAATGTAAAATGCCAGGAATAACAATAATTTCCATAAGTTTAAGAGTTTTAAATTAAATGATCAATTGAATTGAAATGAAAATTCTAGTCATGAGCCAAAATGCTTTGTGTTAATAAATCAATGAAGCAGAAGAATCTGCCATGTATGTGTGAGTGGATACACAGATGGTAAATTTTCAGGAAATAGAGATAGTTCAAGTAGAGTTTGAATAGAAGGACTTAACCGAGGATGTTTTTCCAGAGATAATTACAAATGCCATACACCTTAATCTTGTTAAAATATTGACCTGTGTCTGTGTCCAAAGAGTAAACTTATAACTGAAATGGCAGGACTTTTCTTCACAACCTGAAATACTGTGCATTTAGAACATTAAAATGGACATTGGGCCTTGCAGAGTGATAAATGGGGAAAATGGAATCAGTACTTATCCTACAGTAGGACTCCAGGTGAAGGTTAGGGAAATTAAAAACACATAAAGGAGAAGAAAAACAAATGAGACCCCTTGCAGTGAAAGGAACTGTAACTCATCCCAACAGCCTTCCTTTTTCACATTTTCCCTTAGCAAGGACCTTGAGCTGAAACCCAGCAGGAACGGATCCCTGAGCTTGTTTGAACAGTGAATTCCAGAGCCTGGTCTTTACTGTTCAATGTGGGATGCCTCTATTGTACTTCAGAGTCCCCATAGAGTCAACTGAATCTTTATCAGATTTGAATCTCTCCCTAAAGCATTCCCTCCCCAATCCTTCCTCCTCTCCCCTTTCTTTTCAAAGGTATCAGATTTGATTGTAGTCAAAGCCTTTCTCTGTTCATTCCATTTCCTTCCCACTGTATTTTACAGACAATTCCCCTTAATTACTCTTTTTACTCCTAAAATTTAGCTCAGAGCATTGGTAGGTTCAGTTTCAGCTTCTCAGGGAGATGAGGCTTTTTTCAGTCTACTGTGGTGAATCCAGGTGGGGACTCCTACCTTGGCTGCTGGGTTTAGGATACTTTCTTGTTCTAATCCTCAGTAATCTTTGCAGATGCTTCTGGATGCCCTCCCGAAAAGAAAAACAAATCACATACATTTATTATATATACTCTGAGATAAATAGACCCAAATGTTTTTCATCCCATTGAAAGGAATAATGTCTTATGAGAGTCCCATTGTGTCAAGTTGAGTCTGGCTAACTTGACAGCTGACGGGGTGGCTAGAAGGACTTCCCAGGGTCCAGTCAATTTTTTTCTATTTGGGTTTCAGGTCCGTCTCTCCATGTTCTGAGCAGAATATGATCTCCAGGCTGGAAGGGGTCAGGTTACCCGTAGGGAAGGAAGCAGACCTGGGAAGAACAATTTTACAAATAGAAAGTGTGTGGTGGAGGTGTTGTGCATACCACTTCATCTTTGGTTGAGGTCAGGTAGAGGGTTCTGGGAAGGTTTACTGTATACAACTTTATAAGGGCTCAATTTAAGCCCGCTTCTGGGGACTACCTGAATTTGAAACAGGGCTAAGGCAACACCTGGTCCCAATGTAGATAAATTTCCTGACAGTTTTGTCATTTGTCTCTTTAGTGTATGGTTCATTTTCTAGAACCTCCACGTTGAATGCAATCTCCATTTAATCTTTAGGTGTTCACTGCTCTGTTGTCACTTTGGACACTCTGGAAGTCCAAACTTGGAGGTAATCTCCTTCAAGAGGATTTTCACTATTTCTGAAGTTCTTAGTTCTGGTGGGGAAAAACCTCTACCCAACCAGAACAGTTGTCTACAAAAACAAAACCAGCAACTATTTAATTCCCGAGCTTGGGGGCATCTGCATGAAATCAGCCTGTTAATTTTCTGGGGGGTGTTTTCCTTGATATTGGTTCAGGACAGCCTGTCCTGGGATTGCTCTTGAGGCAGGTAATGGTCAGAGCTAACCTACTGAACGATTTTTTTGAAAATGTCTTGTTCTAGTGCCGGGGCCTAATGAACCAAGTCAGGGCCTTTTTTCCTGTAGTGAGTCATTTCATGGACTCATTTAAGAAGAGCAGGGGCTAGTTTTCATAGGATCAGAAATATTCTATTAAAAAGCCATTTATTTTTTATCTTTTATCTTCTCAGAACTGGAACAATTCCATACCATCTACTTTTCATTCTTTAACCCCTCTCTCCAATCCTTCAGCCTCAGTTCTACTAAAGTCCTCTGGGTACATACTCAGTTTCTCTTGACAATATTTCTAATGCCCTCGTCAGTGCCATCAGTTCAGCTTTTTCTGAGCTGAGATCCCCAAAAGGAGAGCTATTGTCTCTACCCAGTCTTGTAAGATTACTATTACACACACCCTGCTCTCTGAGTCCCTTTTTCCATGTAACTACTTCTGTTCACTAATAATGTCTAGTCCACAAGATATAGTCAAACAGGTTGGGTTGGCTGGAGAATAATTGGTCAATGATTTCAATAACCATGGTTCAGCCCTCCAGTTGCCACATCAGGGAGGAGGATGGCAGGTTTAGTTGTCCCGTAATTTACAGGGTAAAATTCAGATTGTCCAGTAAAATAACTTGATATTTACTATTCATCCTGTTGTGAGCCATAGGCAGAAGTTGATGCCAAATCATGCTAGACCCCCTTACCCCCTGACATCATTAGTTGTCTGCAGACAATGAAGCTTGTTCAACTATCTGTTGAGTTGGATGGCTTTTTCTGCCAGATCCTCTCCTGAGATTTTTGCATTTATTTTTCCAGTGTCTAGGTTTTTGCATAAGCACATCAGTCCTTATTTAAGGCCTTCTTTCCTTTCAGGGGTCCTCCCCTGGTGTCCTGCAGTCTTACCTCTAGTGGTGTTTCAGGAAGACAGTTACGGCCTGAGACTTCTTGTACTCTCATCTGTTAAATACCTTGAAGGTGATGTTCACCAGCTGGGATGGATTACCCTGCTGAGTGTTTGCCATTTCTTTTTAATATCCAGGGCACTTTGGGAGATAAAAGTCATGTTCATCATTTGGATATTTGCTGAGTTCTGTGTACTCAAGGTCTGTGTACTTACAGTACGCAGTAAGCCAGTACTTACAGTGAGCCTGGTAGATTCATTGTAAGAATTCAGGGGAGTCCTCAGTTGGCTTCTGCTGAATTGCTTGTACCATGTTCACGTTATTTTTGGTTTAGGAATTCCCTTTTTCAGACCTCTGGGAATGCACCTTTTATAGTGCTCCAGTGTAGTGCAGGAGTTACAAATTGGGATGTGAACTACAAGGTCAGCAGTTTGAAACTACCAGCTGTTCCGCAAGAGAAAGATGAGGCCCTCCACTCCTGTAAAGATTTACAGCCTCAGAAACCCTGCGCAGGGTCACTATGAGTCAGAACCGATGACATAGCACATAACCACCACCACCACCACTAGTTGTGGCAGGCCAATTTAGATTTTAATTTGTGTCAGCTAGAGAAATTGCATTGACTGGAGCAATGTTCCTGTTCAGGTTTTTCTCAATGGATGCATGCTGTTTTGTGCCATGCCTTACCTCAGACCATTCTTTTTTGTTGTTTTTTTTCCATCGCTGGTCAGGAGCATTGTCAACAAAGCCTGAATATCTGCCCAATTAGGACAATGGGTAGCAAAAATAGTGGTTATTAGATTTGTTATTTTGGTTGGGTCATCCTGGTGTGGCACTGTGGGTCAGTGCACTGGACCACCAAGTCCGTCGAACAACAAGGTCAGTGGTTCAAGCCCACCAGCCGTTCCATGGAAAACTCACACAGGACCACCGTGAGTCAGAACCAACCCAACAGCACTGAACAACAACATCTCAATAAGAAGGATTTGAATTTTTCCTATTTAACAAGTCCAAGATAGAGAAAGAAGTCTGTGCCCAGTAATATCCTGAAGCTTGCCCTTCGTATTCAATTCTGTGGGCATCTGCAAAGGGGGTGTTGCCTTTCCTCTGTTCCGGGTAGCTAGCTACCAAAATGGGTCATTAGAAGGGTATGGTATAGAGAAATCACTTCCTAACTGCTTTACTCAGTGGCTGAATATGGCCTGGCAGGTTCACTAGGTCAAGTTATAATTTTCTTTAATGGCAGCTGCTGGGGTAACAAAGGTTGTAATAAGACAAGGTTACAATCAAAAGCTATATTTCACAAAAAAGTAACCACTTACATCTCTTTGTATATTCATGTACAGACCTGCTTAGAACTGTTTTTACCTAAAATTCATCTGTATTCACTTTTCCTCTGCCTGGCTTTCATATTAGCAGTATAAGTGCATTATAGTACATATATATGATATAACTTACATATTCTTGGAATTTCCAGGTTGTTTTCAGTTTCTTAAACATAAATACAGGACAAAAACATAGTAATTTTACAAATAGACAGTCTGACGTAGTGGTTTAACAATTTAAGCTGTAAGATGGTATAATAATTTTAAGGATCCATTCAAACGTTATTTTTCCCATCATCTAGATTGAACATTGGCCCAGCTGTATTACAGTAAACACCATTTCATTTGATGTCATAGGTGGTACCCATATAGAAACCAGTTAGAATTATGCTTTACAGTGCTTTTCTTTCATATTGAGGCCTATATTTATTTTAGATACAGAGGTTAACAACAGAAACAGAAGGGGCAGTTTTAGGAAATTACTTCCTGTTTACCATGCCCCTATGTGTGCACCCAGAATAAAGTAAAAAGGGGATCACAAAGTGCAGGCGGAGGTGAGTGCAGGAGACAAAGGGCAGAAGACTCCTAAGAAGATTCAATAGACAGATCCAGACTTTGCTGCTTCTCTCGTGAGAATTTTCAAGTGTCTCTTAGCTTGGAGAGTTTTGATCCAGGATTCCACTCCACGCCAGTAGTGAGGCCTGTCTTCTTAAGCCATATGAAATTCACTACCAGCCCAGTACCAGACACACTTACACATTCCTGCACACCAGACCTCCTTTTTTTTTTTTTTTTTAAACTCCCAAATCTTCAAGAGTTCTGGGTGGGCTTGCTTGCATATCTTTTCAAATGCAAATGTCTCAACTCAGGCTCGGCTCAAGATACCACCTCAAAGTTCTAATGAATTCAATCAAGCATAGGCCAAAGGCCAGCTTACAAAATTTCCATAATCATAATTCCATTTCACCCCCCCCCTCTTTTTTCCCCCAAATCCATTAACATACTTCCTAAGGGTGTTGGCTCATTATGAGAATTCCCATTGTACTTAAGTGTATGTGGCACCCTTGGTTGGTGTTGCAACAGACAAGGAGGGTGTTTATTCAGTTGCCTGCCTGGCCATGTCCTTCTCGGGAATTTAGACATGTCACCCGTATAAACCCTGAGCCTGGTCACTTTCTTTTGAGGATGAGTGACTGTTATGCCTTATGATGTCATCGCAGAAGAGCAGGTTAAGGCCCACTCAGACTCCATAGCTGGAGCTGTGGAACCGTACACAGGAGCAACAAGCTGTGCTTGGTTACATGCACACTCGCATTCAATCAGTCACACAGAATTTATGGCAATTCCACCCTTTTGGGAAGTCCCTGACAGAGGCCTCTAGGTGAAACCTTAGAAGGGGATCAGCCTTCCACTTATGTCTGTAGGAACAGGCCTGACTGGATTAGTCTTGGCTGGCTTCTATGGTTCTACCTCTCCTATTGAGTCCAGTTGCGTGAGGTGGGTGCAGCGACTGGCTGCCCCCACTAGGAGGAGGAGGGACCATCAAATGTGGTGGTGGTATGCTGTCTCATCCACTAAAGGGTGCTCGACATCAGCCACTCCCTGACTCTGATCCTGTGGCTCAAGAGGCCAGCACAGTTGGTTTCCTGGTCAGGGAACCAAATGTTACAGCAGTCTGAGATTTGTGGTTGAAGAAAGCGAGGCCACTTGGAGAGGTGAAGCAGAGTTTCAGATTTTATTAAGCCAGTTGAACCAGAGGAGCTGATTTCTCTAGATTCTGGTCATTGACCAGGTCTGACACCCTTTTCACACCCTTACCACACTTCAGAAGACCAGGCTCAGTCATTCCTTCACCTGCTTGGTCCCTCAGGGATGGGGATTAACAACGGGTCCCTGTTCTGGAGGAGAGGGTCCACACAGTAAGAAATCTCACGGGCGCACGCTTAGCAGACAGTTGCCCTGGAACAAGGGACCACCTCGGAACCCGCTGTTCCTGGGGCAGCAAGAGCTCCATGGCCGGCCCTTTGAGGGCAGAGAAGAGAGGATTCTTGGCCCATGCACCAGAAATGTTACCGGAGTCGCTCTAATAGAGTTGCCAAAGCCACATGGGTTGTAACAAAGGAAGGGCTTTATTGTGCCAGCATGTGGCTCAGTGAATTCGGATCCAGAGGATGAGCCCCCTCTTCTCTGTGGGAGGATATTTTATAGGGAATAGGGGTGCATACATGAGCCCATTTGGGATTGGTTAGCGGGGGCCGACAGCTTCACGGGGCTACCTGGGATTGACTGGTTCAAAAATATGGTGGGGAAGGATGTATGAGCATTCAAGCAAGCAGTTACAAAAGTGGAAGCAGATAAACATTAGCTTGGGGTTTTGTTCCCTCCAGAAGTGGGTCAAGAACAGATTAGCCTGGGTAATCACATGAGGCTGAGGTGGTCTGTTGCTAGAATGTGAACTCTGCTCCGGGAATGAGGTATGAGCCTGGGGGACATGGGGCCAGCGCCTATTTCCTCACGCTTGCCTGCCGCAATTCTAAGAAGCAGAATTTTGGAAAAGTATTTTAAGCAATCTAAAAGGATTTAAGCTTTTCAGTGATTAATCCCTCAGATGTCATCCATCTGTTTTCTTCCTAGATCTATAAATTTTGTCCATTTCAAAGAAAGGTGACCCAAGATAATGTAGAAATTATCAAATAATATCATTTATATCACATGCCAGTAAATTTTGCTGAAGATAATTCAAAAACAGTGGCAGCGGTACATTGATAGGGAGCAGCGAAAAATTCAACTCGGATGTAGAAGAAGACATGGAACCAGAGTTATTATTGCTGATGTCAAATGGATCTTGATTTAAAGCAGAGAATACCAGAAAGAATTTTATTTGTGTTTTATTGACCATGCAAAGATCTTTCACTGTGTGGATCATAACAAACTATGGATAACACTGTGAAGAATGGAAATTCCAGAACACTTAATTGTGCTCTTTCAGAACTTGTCCATAGTACAGAAAGCAATCATTTGAACAAAACAAGGTATTACTTTATGGTTTAAAATCAAGAAATGTATGTATGAGATTTGTGTCTTTTTACCATACTTATTTGATCTGTACACTGAGCAAATAATTGCAGAGGATGGACTATATGAAGAAGAACATGGCATCAGGATTGGAGGAAGGCTCATTAGCAACCTGCAATATGCAGATGATACAACCTTACTTTTGTTTCACAGTCGTTATTCCTTTGCTCTGATTCTGTGCCCTGATATCAATTAAACTCTTTTTTGATTGTAAGGAACAGATTTTAGTCCAGATCTGCTTATTCCAAGAAATAGAACTTTGGAAAACTATTTGAAGAAATCTAAAAGGATTTAGAAAGTGTTTTGGTGTTGTTCAGAAGATTTTCAGTAACTAATTCCTCAGAAGTGATCCACCTGTTCCTTCTTCATAGATTTGTATTTAGGTCCATTCCAAAGAGAGGAGGCCCAATAGAATGCAGAAATTATCAGACACTACCTTAATGTCATATGCTACTGGACCTAAAGAGCAAAATATCCTTACAATAAAATTTCCTAGCTGCATTTGCTAAGCAGAGAGCTTAATAGCTCATGTTGACAACAAAATCTTCCCTTTTCGCTTTGTAATTTTCATAGTTTGAGACACAAATTATTTCAGGATCTCAAAAGCTGAGGGTAATTTTGAGTTGTACTTTTTTTTATCCCTTTAAAACTTCCAACAAACAAGTAAAAAAAAAAAAACCAACAAACTTGAGAGTGAGAAAGTAATCCAGTGAACTAATGGAAGCAAATAGAATATTAACCTGGTGGAAATATTTTACAAATAAATGAATTGATTCCAAGAAGCACTTTTTAGTAACTTCACTTTTCAAGGAATACAATAATCCAAAATGTAGAGGTTATGCATCCACACCTAAAAGAATCAGAATATATACATAAAAAAAAAGAAAATCACCTCATTTTATAGACAAGAAAACAGACACAAAATAAGTGCTTTTTGTTTTTTTAAAGACTTGATAGCTTATAGTATTGTAAGAGAGGAAGAATTCAATCCAGACCTCCTGACCCTAAATACAGGGTTCTTGGAACTAGCTATGATATTCTAGAATGATATTACAGTTTCACAAGATATTTTGACTCTCTTGGTTGTTGGAATATTTCAGTAAAAGTAATGGGGGCTACTCTATTGGGGAAAAAGAATCCTACTCATTTCTGTAAAAGAATGCTTTTTCAGTGAAGCAATTCTTTATGTTTTTAGGATGAGCATTTGCCTGGAAAGATTAAATTGTCAGTGATAAAGTTTTGATTATCTTCAGCCTTGTACTTAAGGACATTTTATAAAGTTAAACATCATGACTATGATTATTGCTCTGAGGTTTTAATTAATAATGAATTTCAACATTTTTCTGATGGCTTTAGAAAATCTAGTTGAATTTGGACAAAATATATCTTATAATTCCTTAATTAAAATTTTAATTCAAAGAATTATTAAGAATAAAGTAGAAGTTGACTATTTTGGGCCTGGGAGATGTAAAGCTAAATAATACATAGTTTCTCCTTTTCAGGATGTAAGGTAATGCAGTAAGTAGACTAGTAAGGAGAAAATTAAAGTGCTATAGAACTATAGAAACTTATCAGAGGGTGTGTGTGTGTATAAGATTAAGGAGCTCTGGTAGTGTAGTGGTTATGAATCGGCCTGCGAATCTCACAGTCAGCAGTTCGAAACTACCAACTGTTCTGTGGGAGAGGCTTTCTCCTCTTATAAAGATTTACAGCCTCGGAAACTCTGTACAGGGGCACTATGAGTCAGAACCAAATCCATGGCACATAACAACAACAATTTATAAGATTATGGTTCTTTAACTTAATTATCCACAATTTTGGGTCTTCATTTTTCTTCTCTATCCATAGGTGAAATGCTGACTCGGGACTGCAATTTTCATGATGACGTTTAGGAAGTTACGTACTGAAGAAGATGAAACTTTGCTAGATTCTTGGAGGTGAAAACCCAGACATGAATTATTTCCTGTATCATTTTGGTTACAAATCAGGTTGCTAATCTCCTGGTCAGCAGTTTAAACCACCAGAAGTTCTGTGGGAGAAAGATGAGACTTTCTGCTCCAGTAAAGATTTATAGCCTTGGAAACCCTCTGAGTCGGGACCAACTCCACAGCACATCACCACCACCACAGATGAAAATAAGATGTCAAACATACAAGGCTAAAAGTTGCAAGGTTTATAAATTTGAGGCAGACAATATTATGGAAATTTAGAGATGGAAAAAAGTGTATTCTAGATAGGAAGAATAGATTCCACACACAAGTCAGTTCTTTAGCTGGTTGAGCATGATTAAGGTGCTTGAAATTTATCAAGGGGAAAACATTAAGGATATTTCAAGAATGCAAGTAAGCATCAATATGTTTGGTATTTATTTTTTATTAATGGAGAAAACAACCATTTCTGTATGGTCAGAGCATACAGTATATTGAAAAAAAGTAATAAAAATTAAGTTTTGAAAAGTAATTTGGAGCTAACTGTATAGATCATTAAAAGACAAGGTACTGATTTAGCAATTTACCAATCTGGAGCCATCAAAGGTATATGAACTAAAGAGTTCATGGGATAAGAATTGTAATTCAAGAAAATTAATCTGCTAGTCTCAAATGGTCTGA
>NW_006408587.1:10672163-10679677 GCF_000296735.1 Chrysochloris asiatica
TTTAAGCAATTGGTGCTGTGAGCAGGATTCATGCAGTGGCTGCAGACTAGTTAGAAGTTTTTGTGGGAGAAAGAATAAAGGGGCAGGGGATAAAATATTTCAGCAGAGGGAAGATCATCAGCTTCTGGAGTTGCCTGGAGCAGATAACATGCTGGCTAAGAATGAGAGCAGATCAGAGGTCTGCATCTACAGGAATCCACCCTGCTAGAGGCCCAAGGCCATATGCATATGAATGGAGTTAGTCCAAGGCAGAACTAAGGATTAAACTTGGTTTAGGTGTTTGACTGCCTGAAGGGTGTTGGTTTCTCCTGCCTTTTGTTATAAAACAGACATACCTAGAAGGAGCTCTGGTAGTGTTGTTGTTGTTAAGTGCCGTCGAGTCGGTTCCGACCCATAGCGACCCTCTACAGGGTTTCCTAGGGTGTAAATTTTTACGGGAGTAGAAAGCCTCATCTTTCTCCTGCGGAGCTGCTGGTAGTTTCGAACTGCTGACCTTAGGTTCGCAGCCCGATTCGTAACCACTATGAATCAGGCTGTGAACCTTAAGGGCAGCAGTTCGAAATTACCAGCCGCTTCACGGGAGAAAGATGAGGCTTTTTCTGTTCCCGTCAAGATAGATTTACAGCCTCGGAAACCCTGTACAGGGTTGGAACAGACTCAACGGCACTGGCACTTAACAACAACAACAACATGTGATAGGAATGTTAGGAATTATGATTACAGAGAGCTTGTAAAGTTGCCTTCAGACTATGCTTGATTGAATTTGCTAAAAGTGAAGTTAGAATTTGCCCAGAAAAAAAATAGACTTTTTGCTTTAAGCCTTTGTAAAGTATAGGGCTTTTGGTGGAATCCTGAGCCCTACCCAGAAATTTCAGGTTTAGCGTTTGCATTTGAAAACACATGCAGATTAACCCAGAATGGCTAGGAGAACAGGAAATGGAAGCAGAGAAAGATGCAATTCAATGTTTTGAGTTTGGAAGGCATCCATGCTAGGAAAGACAGCCTGTATTTGTAGATGGTCAAAACTGTAATTGTAGATGTGTTTAGGAACAGATGATCCCAGGACCATAATTAAGGAAGAACATGAGTGAAGTGTGACATTAAGGCCTGGATAGCAGAGATGGTGGCAGAGGCATAGGCATGGAAAGACAGTGTAGATGTGGACTCTAGGCCCAGGGACTGAGTAAGGCTGTGTTGTGTGCCTATGATAGGAGGCTGGCTTGCAGAGTATGCTCTTTGGACATTTAAATGTATATATATTTGTTTTGTTTTATATGTGTGCATCAAATATTTTTGCTTTGTTCATTTGTCATATATAAGATGTAAATGGCCCCATCGTGTTTTTGGCTGTACATGTTTTAGGTGTATCATGTTAAGCGCAAGTATGGCTTTACAATTTTCTTTAGAGATCATGCATACAGTTTATAGGCTTTGCGTGGACAAGGGTGGACTGTAATGGTAAGGATTTGGTGTCAACTTGACTAGGCCAGGATTTCCAGAGGTATAGTTGTTGTTGTTGCTGTTGTTAAGTGTATTGAGTTGGTTCTAAGTCATGGTGACCCAGTATGGGGTTTTTGATTCTGAAGAGCAGCTGGTGAGCTAGAACTGCTGCGACCTTGCAGCTCAAACCGACTTTTCTGTCCAGCGCATTAATCAACAGCACCATGTGTTTATTTCTTGATGATGACACCTAATATAGGCATAGTTAACTCTGATAATGCTTCCTTGGGGGTATGGTCTGCTCCCAATACAATGGATAAGAGGGAAGGACTCTTACTCTGTTCCATTGGGAGTTTCCAGTTGTAAGATAATAAACTTCTCTTTATATATATAAAACAGCAGTTTTAGATTCAAGAGTGTCACTGCAGCTCTTGATCCGTCGTTGAAGAAACTGAGGCCACTTGGAGAGGTGAAGCAGATTTTCAGAGTTTATTAAGCCGGCTGGCTCAGAGAAGCTAATATCTCCAGATTCTGAGCCCTGAATATAGGGCAGTGTAGACTTGTATGGAGGCAAGAGAGGGTAGGGGTTAGGTTGTAGACCTGTTTGAAGACAGGAGGGAACCAGAGGATTGATTCCATTCAGTAACCTGATTAACATTTTAACTTGTCTCCTGGGAGGAGAGGGCAGTGAATGTTTTTACCTTTTTCTGTTCATATACACATATTTTCACTGGTTTTGCTTCTCTAGAAAACCTGACCTAAGACACAAAGTGTTCTTTGTCAAAGGAAAAATTTTTTTGTCAAAGAGGGGTATAATACATATTGAAGGAGGATGTTAGGAGCTAAGAAAATGGTTTGGTTGGAAGCATTTTGAAGGAAAATATTTTCTTTCACTTTCTAGTTCTATGACCCTGTCTGTATACAGCATTTCTAAGTCCCACTTTGAACAATTTTAAAAATGGGGATAATATTATTTAATAGTTCAGGGTTTTTTCCTTTTTTTGTTTGTTTAGTTAGTAAAAATTAAATGAGAAAACGAGTACTTTGGCACATAGTAATTGGTATTTAACATGTGCTCAATAAATACTACTTCAGTATTAGATGGTTGGTATCTGAAAGGGGAGGATTTGTTGTTCTTGGTGAGTATCATCAAGTTGGTTCTGACTCATAGCAACCTTGCTTAGGGTTTCTGATAATAACTGGTGTCAACCTTGCAGTTACCAGCCCAGTGATTATCTTACAGCATCACACCCGGATGTTGTTGTTATTAAGTGCCATTGAGTCAGTTCCAAGTCATAGTGGCCCTGTATATGGTTTCCAAGGAGTGATTGGTAGGCTTGAACCCCTGACCTTGCAGTCTGAAGTCCAGTGCTTAATCTACAGCACCACATCAGGACTCCACACATCATGATGGTGCCATCTACATCCCAGAAAATAAGGGGCTGCATTGGATGGTGTAAATGAAAATAAGGGGAAATGAAAAAAGAATGTGCACCACCAACAGAGCACAGCCAGATTCCAAATGCATTGAAAGGCATAGTAAATATTTTTCTAAGTGGGTTTCATCAGTGATTGCCCTTGTATTTTTTTTGCGATACAATTTTGGGATCTCAATGACACCAGCAAAATTCAATAACAGAAATAAAAGTGAGGAATGCAGGCTTGCAGAAACAGGCGCTGGCCCCCCATACCCCCCTGGCTCAAAGCTCATTCCTGAAGTAAGGTTCACATTCTAGGATATACGTAACAGACCATTTCAGCCTCATGTGATTACTCAGGCTAATCTCCCGTTCCTGACCCACATCCGGAAGGGAACAGAACCCCGAGCTAATGATGCTAATGATGTTCACCTGCTTCCGCTTCTGTCTTATATATATATCCTCCCCACCCCCCCCCCCCCCCCCCCCCCGTCAAGTTTGAACCAACCAATCCCAGCTATCCCCGTGAAGCTGTTGTCCCCCGCTAACCAATCCCAAATGAATTTATGTATGCACCCTCTTATTCCCTATAAAATATCCTCACACAGAGAAAATGGAGCTCATACTCTGGATACTAAGCCTGTGAGCCACGTGCTAGCACAATAAAGCCCTTCCTTTGTTACAACCGGCATGGCGTTGGCAACTCCTTCAAAACAACTGGGGTAACAAAAGCACCGTGAATTTTAAAATTGGTAGTTGAATAACTCAATTGACAATATAAGACAATAATATGGACATCAATGTAGACAACTATATTGTTGTTGTTGTTAAGTGCCATCGCATTGGCTCTGACTCATAGAGACCCCATATAGGGTTTCCAAACAGCGGTTGATGAGCTTGAACTGCCAATGTTGCAGTTGAAACCGACTTTGCAGTCCAGCACATTGTCCTGTAGCACCACACCAGCAGGGAGCCATTGTATCTTAGTGAATTTCCCCATAAAGCCTGTTTTAAAATTTTAAATTAAATGACAAAGCTAATTTCCCATGGCTCCCTGGGATTTTGCCCAGAGACAAATTCATCTAAAACCCCAAGTCCCTTTATTGCTTTGCTTTAATGATGTTCTTTTATTAAAATTTCCATGAGAATTAAAATTAAGATAATGCATATTTATATATTATAGGTTATAGATTAAGAAGATTTTAAAAAATTAACTCCTATACACAATTTAGTTCCCTGCCTCCTCCCTCCCCCATCATGATTTGATAAGCAATTTTAAGGAAATTTGTAACTTGTGATGAACTCTGCAGAGACTGAGAATCACCCTGCTGTTTCTGTAAGAGTAACAAATAAAACTCTGTTAAGTTTTCTCACACAATTTAAGATAATTAAGCTTTGCTCTGTAAGTATGAGTTCAGGAACAAACTGACCCCTTCTTGGAGAATTGATGTTTTGAGGGCAAAATAATTATAGAATATCATCTTAAACTCATGCATACATACACATATAAACTGCCTACTCTCAGTCCTTGGTTACAGTGCCTGCAAGAATGCTGTCAATTTTTCATGAATTTAAATGGACTTTATAAACCAAAAGTTTTTATAGTTACAAATGATCAGAAATATACTTCTTGAGAGAATGAGGCACACACACAATCTGTCATTAAAATTAGAACCTTGGAAGGCTGCAGGAAGTTCTCAAAATCTGCCTACCTGAAAAAAACACAAGAAGCCAATGATTGATGAAAAGGACGTTTCTAAAAACTGTCCATTTCTATACTCACTTCTGCATCTTTGACTTTGTGCTTTACCTTGCTCTTCTAAGGCTTGTGTAAAAATACCAACTTCAGCTAGATGCCTATACAGACAATCCCTGGGTTATGGACAAAATACATTCCTAAATTTAAGAATTTGTTGGTCAGTTGGAACAGGTGCATACAGTTCTTATTCAGCTTTACTTTAGTTCAAGAAAAGGCTTGAAGCTTTCTGAGTGATTTAAAAGTTGCACATGCAGGAGGAAATGAAGTTGATCCTGATAAAGAATTTGTTGCTGGTAGGCTTGATTCAACAGGCTCAAAGTGAAGGCAAGTTTACATAACAATAAAGGGCCAGTAGGAGTTTTGGTGTGGTGCTGTGGGTTAATGCTCTGGATTGACAGGTCAGTGGTTCAAACTCACCAGCCACTTCTCGGAAACCCTATACAGGATTGCTATGGGTTAGAACTGAGTGGACAACACTTGTCCACAACAAAGGAGTCATCCATAAGGTAAGCCAGGAACTGCCTGTATATAATTTATGAAAGAATCGGACATCACCCGTGCATCAAGTTGATTTGGACTCGTGGTGACTCGGAGTGTGTCAAAGTAGAGCTGTGCTCCAAAGGGTTTCCTGCGGCAACATTTACAAAAGTGTATTTCCAGGGCTTTCTTCAGAGACACTTTCAGGTGGACAACAACTGCCAATCTTTTGGTTACAGTCAAGAGCATCAACCTATTGCATCTGAAAGAATGGCTGTCCTTAATCCCTACTTTCTTGCTTACCCTGATGAGTTGACTAATCCTTATAGAAAAATAAATAAATCAACAACCTGAAGGTTTATCTTCCAATCTGTTCTCACATTTGTGAAATTCGGCTATGATCACTCATCTCATAGATGTTGTAAGGATTAACCAAAATGTGTACATAACAATATTGTACATAACAATATAGAAGTTTGGAGGATAAGAAAATGTACTCAAAGTATGCTGAACACATGAGGTCTGTTTTTCATTTTGAAAAATTAGTACCCATATAAGATAAGCTTAAAACAAGAAAGTTCTCTTTTCTTTATGAAGTTCAGGAGAAATGGAGTAAGAAATGCTAGTACAGATGAATTCCAGAAAGTTATGCTGTCCTTGAGGTTTCATTCATACTTCATTTATGTCTAGAAGGTAGTTCTTTTCACTCCCTACCTAGATAACTACAAGGCAATGCTCCTTTATGATGTAGTTCTCAAGTTATCTGTGTCATATGTTCCCTCCGACCTCAACCTCTCTAATTCTGGCCAAGTATCTTTCAAGCAAAAATGCCTTAGATTTTATGCTGCATTTTATGAGTTTGAAATGAAAACTGCTGACTTTTATGGTTATTGTGCCTGTATTTGATTTTGGGTGTTAAAAATTTCAGGACATCTTTGACCCAGTAAGCCTGTTTCTTGGGACCTTATGATAATTAAATAATACAAAAGTAGACAAAGAAGAATATCTGGGACAAAAACGATTGTAAAAGATTAATTGAGCAATGCATTATGTTCCGTATCACAATAAAATAACATGCGGCTATTAAAAACAACTATTATAGAGACTATTATAAAGGGGACCATGTACAATAAGCACTGGACTTTGAACCATAAGGTTAACGGTTCGAGTCCACTAGTCATTGCGCAGGAGGAAGACGAGGCTTTCTGCTTCTGCAAAGAGTTACAGCCTCAGAAATCCAATACAGGGTCGATACCGACTCGATACCGGATAACAACATTATAGTGAGAGTAAAAATAAGAACTTTTTAATGAACAATTAAGTTGAGTATAAATGTCAATTCCAAATCAAAGTGACCCTATGTAGGGTTTTCCAGAAGCTGGTGGTGAATTTGAATTGTTGACCTTGAGGTTCAAACTGACCTTGCAGTTCAGTGCTTATTCTACAATATCATACCAGGACTTCATTTATATTGGCTAAACCACTGTAAAAATCATTTCTATTTAGGGAGCAAGGTCTGAAAAGGACCAGTTAGAAACCAAAACAGTTTGATTCACAGAATAGTAGATCTCAAACTGTAATGTGCAGATAAAATATTCTAAATAGTTCTTAAAAAGTCATATTCCTAGACCTACTCTAAGAGATTTGTATTTAGTAATTTGAAGAACCCCAAAACTTTAATTAAAAAAAAAAAAGCATTTTCAGGTGATTCTGAGTTAGGTCATATGTGATCCATTACTAGAACACTGTGACAGGATTGTGGGTAATTTAAAAGATTTCAACCATAGTCAGCTAATGTAATCCTGTTTTTTACTTCACAAACATGAAAAATGAGGAAAATCATGAGTATAATGTACTTTTTTTGTTGTTGTTCAGCCCACAGTCAAAAACTGCTGAATTTTACGCAGTTAATGTGAAATATTATGACATTTGCATATTTCTGGCTATCATCAATCGCTGGGCTTTTTTTTTTTTTTTTTGTCTGTATCTGTGGATCTTGGTTTTCTTTATCTACTTCCTGGGGAAAGGGGCTCTGGTGGTATAAAAGTTAAGCAATCATTTGCTTACTAAAGGGTTGGAGGTGCAAACCCATGTACTTGGCCATCTGCTTCCAGAAGATTGATGATGATGATGATTATGTTCTGTGGCATCATTTCCAACTCATAGCTACCCTGCATATGGTTTCCAAGGCTATAAATCTTTATGGGAGCAGAAAGCCTCTCTTTCTCCTATAGAACTGCTGGTAGTTTTGAACCGCTGACCTTGAGGTTAGTAGCCTGATTCATTACCACTATGTGAGAAAACCTGATGGTACAATTCTACTTTATCAAATGGAGTCAAAACTCAATTTAACAGCACCTAACAATAGCACTTCCTGGGGCTATTAGCTTAGTTATTTATTGATGAAGATCAAAGAGCAC
>NW_006408587.1:10682647-10683628 GCF_000296735.1 Chrysochloris asiatica
AATATTTTTAAATATCATTCTTTGTTTCTATTTTGTTTCTCTGCATCAGTAGGGATCAATAGTTATATCTTAAATGACCACTCACAAAATTTTAAGACCCCAGACAAGGTACCAAACTAACATCTAGAACACAAATTTATGAACTATATTATGTCTGTTGATCAAGATATCAAACCCAGAAAACAAATCCCATGAGGTATTTAGCTATGTCTAAGACATATTCTGGAGTTCTGATGTGGCACTGTGGGTTAATGCACTGGATTGTAAAGTTGGTTCGAACCAAAAGGTCAGTGGTTCAAGCTCACCAGTCACTCCTCGGAAACCCTATATAGGGTCACTATGGGTTGGAACAGACCAGTCGGCACTTAACAACAACAAGATATATTCTTGGTGTGACACAGTAGGATAAGCATTGGACTGCAAGGTCTGTTTGAATATTACAAGGTCGGTTGTTTAATGTCACCAGCTGCTCCTTGGAAACCCTATACAGCGTTGCTGTGAGTTGGAATCAATTTGATGGCACATGACAACAACAAGAAGACATATTCCTAACTGTGCCTTCTATGTTATTACATATATGAATATATGTGTATCATTATATAGATTCATGTCTTTGTTTTTGCTATTGTTAAGAGTGCCATAGAATCAGTTTCAACTCTTAGCAACTCTATATGGTGCTTCCAAGGAGTGTCTGGTGGACTTGAACCACCAATCTTGTTAGTAAACCAGTGTTTATCCTACAGCACCACACTAGGACTCCATATAATGCATATACATATAACTATGACCCATATAGATGCATATACATATAACACCTGACCCAGACCATGGTGTTTTCAATAGCCTCATATGGATGTGAAAGCTGGACAGTGAATAAGGAAGATCGTTGAGTTGTGGTGTTGGAGGAGAATACTGAAAGTGCCATGGACTGCCAAAAGAACCAATAGATCTGTTTTGGAAGAAGTGCAACCAGAGTGCTCC
>NW_006408587.1:10683728-10685066 GCF_000296735.1 Chrysochloris asiatica
GGAAGACCCCCAAGGAGATGGATTGGCCAAGTGGCAGCATCGATGGACTCAAGTGTGGCAACAGTAGTGAGGTTGACCCAGGATTCGGCAGTGTTTCATTCTGCTGTGCATAAGGTCACTATAAGTCAGTACTGACTCGACGACACCTAACAACAACGTTCAGTCTTTAGGAGTTCTGGTATGGCGCTGTAAGATAAGCACTGGACAACAAGGTCAGTTTAAGTTGCAAAGTTGGCAGTTCAAACTCATCAGTCACCCCTCGGAAACCCTAGACAGGATTGCTATGAGTTGGAACCTACTCAATGGCACTTAACAACAACAACAGCAATTCAGTACTCAATAATGACATGGGCAAACAAATTTGTGACAATAGTTGATAGTTCGGTGAGGACTTTACCTTGTCAGTTCTCTAACTGTAAAGGAATGATGTAAAGCCTCTTATCACAGATTCAGTATATGTGTTTCCTGATGATCCTACATTGCTGTGTCTCAGTCATCCTGCCTCATTTGACCTGGTTCTTCTTTTCCTTCCTGAAGCAAGAGCCCATCTATGACTTAACAAATCACTGTTATTGGTGCTTCAGTGCGATTGAGAAGGTTCCACCTCATAGCAACTCTGTGTAGGATTTCCGAGGAGCAGCTAATGTATTGGAACCACCGACTTGCATCTCAAACTGACCTTGCAGTCTAGTGCTTATCCTGTAGCCTCACACCAGGACTCCTAACACATCACACCCTGTACAATTTTGCTACAGGTCTTTGAGACGGTCCTACCTGGCTCAGTTATGGCTGAAGAAGCAAAACAAGAATGGAAGCATATTTGTGAAATGTGGGTGAACCAGAATGGTAATCAGAGTCGGTTTATAGCACTGTTTTGTTAGTACTCTCCCTAGCGAGCTGAATCCACTAATTTGAGTCAGTTCACTGTGGTTTGTTGTCTTTTTATTTTAATAATATTTTGTTTTATTATTTGTGAAGGTTTATAGAGCAGGTTAAGTTCCATTCAACAATTTCTGCATTAATTGTTCAGTGACATTGGTTATATTTTTTAAAAATGCATGAACATTATTTCTGTTGTGGTGGTTCTGTTTCCATGAATACAGTTTCTCTGCCTCTTTATAGTCTCATCTTTATTTTAAAGTACTTGTTGATCATTTGGTCTCATATAGGTGAGTTTATTGGTTTATTTTTGTTGTTGTTTGGTGGTGTTTTTTTTTAGGAATTTAAGATTCTATGCCACATTTTTCTCTCCTTCTATTAGTCCATGGTTAGAATGGCCCTGGTTAGTAACTAGACACCATCTAGTTCTTCTGGTGAGATCAGGTTCTTAAAGACTGT
>NW_006408587.1:10687230-10693593 GCF_000296735.1 Chrysochloris asiatica
TGGAGAAGGGTTTCATGCTGGGTAAGGTGGAGGGTCAGAGAAAAAGAGGAAGACCCCTAACGAGCTGGATCAGCCAGGTGGCATCATTGATGGACTCAAGTGTGGCAGCGGTAGTGAGGTTGGTCCAGGATCGGATATCCCTCAAGTTAGTGCCAACTCATAACAATTCTATATAGTATTTCTGAGGAGTAGCTGGTGGGTGTGAACAATCAACCAGTGCTTATTCTACAGTGCTACACCATACATATGTACTCACATAATGTATCTTTATACAACCTACATACATAATCTATACCCAAATTTGTATTTTTGTTTGCTTTTACTGTCGATTTGAAATTATATTCATGATAATAATTACCAACAGTTCTATTTTTCTTTTACACATATTAGTAACATTGTTTACTTTCAGCCTGTGTATACTTCACCCTCATTTTGTGTTACTTTTCCTTTCATCAAAAATAATCAGTGTTGGAGTCCTGGTGTGGCACTGCAGGATAATGCACTATACCGTAAGGTGGGTTTGAACCCCAAGTTCGGCAGTTTGTGCTAACCAGCCACTCCTCAAAAACCCGACGCTGGGTGACTGTGAGTTGGAACTGATTCCAAGGCACTGAGCAACAACAACAAATGTGTAGAGCATAGATTACCCTTCTGCCCCTCTCTCTTTTATTGTTAGGTGACATTGTGTTGGTTCTCGCTATGCACAACACAACAGAACACTTCTTTGTCGTGCCCCATCTTCACTATTGTTATTATGTATGATTCTACTGTTGCTGCCACTGTGAATCCATCTTGTTGTGCGACTTCCTCTTTTTTGTTGACCCTCCACATTTCCAAACATGGAGTCCTTTTCCAGGGACTAGTACCTCCTGACAACATGTCCAAAGAATAAAGGACAAAATCTTGCCATCCTTTTAAGGAGCATTTTGACTAAACTTCTTCCACACAAATTAGTTAATTCTTCTGCCAGTTCACGGTACTTGCAATATTCACCAGTACCATAATTCAAATGCATCAATTCTTCTATATTCTTCCTTATTCACTGTCTAACTTTCATATGTGTATGAGTTGATTGAAAATATCATGGCTTACCTCAGATGTACTTTTATCCTCACACTGACATCTTTGCTCTTTAACACTTTACAGAGGTTTTTGCAGCAGATTTGCTTAATGCAATACATTGCTTCGTTTCTTGACTGCTGCTTCCTTGAGTGTCGCTTGTGGATCCAAGCAAAATGAAGTTGCTTACACTTCAATGTTTTCTCTGTTTATCATCATGCTATTTATTATAGTTGGGAAGATTTTCATTTTCTTGATGTAGAAGTTCAATCCATACTGAAAGCTGTAATCTTTGATCTTCATCAGTAAGCATTTTAAGTCCTCTCCCATTCTAGCAAACAAGGTTGTGCCATCTGCATATCACAGGTTATTTATTAGTCATCCTCCAATCCTGATGCCATGTTGTTCATCTAATCCAGTTTCTCAGATTTATTTGTTCAACACATTGTTATTGTTGTTGTGATATTAATGATATGGTTCTATAATTTCTGCATTCTGTTAGGTCACCTTTCTTCAGAATGAGCACAAATATGGATCTCTTTCAATTGGTTGACTAGGTTAGCTGTCTTCCAAATTTATTGGCATAGGTAATTGACTGTCTCTGTTGCTGTTGTTGTTAGGTGCCATCGAGTTGGTACCGACCCATAGTGACCTTATGCACAACAGAATGAAACACTGCCCGATCCTGGGCCAACCTCATTACTGTTGCCAGTTTGAGTCAATCTATGCTGCCACTTGGCCAGTCCATCTCATTGGGGATCTTCCTCTAGCATGCATCAATTTGTTGAACCATTCTAATTTGTGTTTTAGCAGTTCTAACTCCAGGTCTTTGCACATTTCATTATACCTTTTCTCAAGCTGACCTTTGAAATTTTCTGTGTATCTCTTTTACTTCATTTCTTCTAGTTCCTTTAGCTTTTCTTCATTCAAGAATAAGTTTCAGAGTGTCTTCTAACATTTTTTTCTAGACTGTCTGTATTTTTCTGTATTTTAAATGATCTTTTGCTTTCTTCATATATGATGTTCTTGATGTCATCCTACAACTGTTCTGGTTTTCTGTCATCATTGTCTAATGCAACAAATCTGTTCTTGAGATGGTCTCTAAATTCAGTTAGGGTATACGCAATATCAGATTTGGCTCTAATGGACTTGACTTAATTTCTTCAGTTTCAGTCTGAACTGGCATATTGATGGTCTGTTCCACAATCTGCCTCTAGCCTTTTTTAAACTGATGATTTTGAACTTATCCATTCTTCTCACAGATGTAGTTAATTTGATTCTTGTATATTTCAGCTGGCGAGGTCCATGTGTAAAGTCATCTTTTATGATGTTTAAAAAAAGGTGGTTTGAATAAGCCATTGGTCTTGCAAAATTCTTTCTTGCAACCTCCAGGATGGTTTATAACACTAAGGCATTACTTTTCAATGACTGATCCTTCTTTGTTTCTAACTTCAAATCGCTAATAATTATCATGCATCTTGAATGCATGTTTGATATATTTCAGACTGAAGAAGCTGGTAGAACTCTTTAATTTCATCAATCATTGGCATTAGTGGTTGATGTATAAATTTGAATAATAGTGATATTAACTGATCTTCTTTGTAGATGTATGGATATCATCCCATCACAAACAGCATTGCTCTTCAGGATGGATTTTGAAACACTCTTTCTAGTGATAGGACACTATTTCTTTTCAATTTTTTGTTCCTGTCATAGTAAACCATGATTATCTGATTCAAAATGACCAATGTCAGTCCATTTCAGCTCACTAATGCCTAGTATATTGATCTTTGTTTATTCCATTTCATTTTTAAGAACTTGAAAGTTTTGTAGATTCATACTTCATATTCCAGTTATTAATTATTAATGTTTAGTCCCATTTTAAGTTGTGTCTCATCATCAAATGAAGGTTCCAAAAGTTCTGTACTATCTATGTCATGAAGGTCAATGCTAATTTGAAGAGGCTCCTCTTCCCTAGTCGTATTTTGAGTGCCTTCCAACCTGAGGAGTTCATCTTCTGGCACTATGTCAAACCCTTCCAATGTAGTCTGCCTCTCCTCCTTAGTCTGTCTTAGTCTGTAAGCACTGCAGAAACTTATCCAGCAGTCAAGAAATCAATGTAGACAAACCTACTGCACAAAACCTCTTTAAAATGTTCAAGAGTTAAGATATCAATTTGAGGACAAGGTTGCGCCTGACCTATGTCATGGTATTTTCAATCACCTCATATGCATGTGAAAATTGGACAATGAATAAGGAAGATGGCAGAAGAATTGATGCATTTGAGCTATGGTGTTGGAGAAGAATATTGAATTGCCCCAAGTACAAACAAATCTGTGTTGGAAAAAGTAGAGTCAGATGTTCTTTAGAAGCCAGGATGGCCGGACTTCATCTATCCTACTTCAGATATATTATCAGGAGGGACCAGTCCCTGGAAAAGGACATCATGCTAAGTAAAATGGAGGGTCAGCATAAAAGAAGAAGACCTCCAATAAGATGGACTGGCACAGGGGCAGCAGCAGTGGGTTCAAGCTTAACAACGATTGTGAATATGATGGAGGACCAGACAGTATTTCCTTCTCTTGTGCTTAAAGTTGCTGTGAGTCGGAACTGGCTCCATGGCACCTAACAACAACAGCCACCTAAAAGGCCACTTTGAATGTGAAATATTACTGACACATTCTTATCAAGTACATAATAAAAGTTAGTGTGGCACTGTAGAATAAGCACTTGACAATAAGGTCGGTTTGAACCACAAGGTTAGTAGTTCAAACTCACCAGCTGCTCCTCAGAAACCCTATACAGGGTCGCTATGAGTCGAAACTGCACATATCAACAACAGCATTATCAACCCACCTTTAGATATCAAAATCTGGATACCTCTAGATATCATAAACTGCCCTACCAGTAAAGTGTCTTCATTTTCAAGGCATCTACATTGGATCTTTGCTTTAGATCTCAAGTAAGTTAACCACCCTTGTTTGATGAGTTTTCTAGGGTTTCCAGCTTCTTTCTGTTAGCTATTTCATTTTTCTCCACATCTATTAATGGGATGGAAGTTTCAACCATACTTATACCAAATGTCATCATATTTATAATAATTATATTAGCAGTTTTATATCATTTCTAATGTAGATAGAAACAAGACAAGCACATTAAGAGTCACCTTCCCAGATTTTGCTATATAGGCTGACTATGCATTGAAAAGAAGGAGTAGAAATCAGCCATGTGCTCTGTACTTGGCACACATAAAATTTTATTTGCTCAATGATTTCATTTTCTATGAGGAAATTAAAGTCCAGACATCATAAAGGTTTTAAGTGAAGTGACAGAGGAAAAACTCCAACCCATATCTAACTGACCCTAATTCCTTTTTTTTTTTTTGCCACTATACCATATGCCAATGAGAAAAAAGTCACTTAGAAGGAAAGTTTATTGCTAACATGATATCAGACAAGTTAAGGAGTTGAATGGAGGTTTGTTTTTTGGTGTGTGTACATTTGTTTTTCTAGAACTGCTCATCTTGTGTAGATTTAGATTTTGACCAAGGTCAAAAATAATAAGAAAGAAAAGAAAGATGAATTTTTAAGTGGAGATCTATGGACAAATTCTGGACATAAAATTAATGTGCAGGGCAAATGGAGAACTGAGCAAAAATGATTAATTGCTCATTAAAATTTACCTTGGTATTAAAGTGTGTTAAGGGCATATAGTTCTGAAAGGCTATTGGACAAGACTAAGAGTGTGAGAAAAATAAGAAGCACTTATGAGGTCATTCTTTTGTTCAGTTCCATGAACTTACTAGCATGGTAATGATTGCATGATCACTGACATGATGCTACAGAACAAAATAAGCAATGCAGCAATGCAAATGAAGGGGCTGGTTTGGGTCTGATTTAGGCTAGGAATGGAGTCCTGGTGTGGTGCTATAAGTAAGCCAAGACTGCCTACTTGAAAATTGATGATTCAAATTCACCAGTCTATCCTCGGATACCCTCTTAAAAGTCTCTATGAGTCAGAACTGACTTAACAGCATTTAATAACAATAAGGACAGGAATTACAAATAAATCAGGTCAAGTCATGTGAGAATTTTTTCTTTTATTTAAGAGCTTTAATATGAGTTCTAAACATAAATTAAATTGTCATTTGTATTTTAAAGATATCAGTACCTTTTCTAATAAATACTCAAAAATCATTCTGAGAACTAACAATATATACCAACCATTGGAAAGAGGCCCAGAGTTTTCAGGAATGACCAGAAGCAGATAAAACTGAATAAAGAAACTTAATTATCAGCTATGCACTGAAACCTTTGATGAGGTGGGAATGGAGGAAAATAGGTAAGCAATTTGAAATATAATTTTGTGCATCCCAAACTTTGCTTGGAGACCCGGTGTGGCACTGTAGGCTAAGCACTTGACTGTTAGCAATAATGTTGGTGGTTCAAACCCATCAGTTGTTCCTCAAAAACCCTATTCAGGAGGTATGTGAGTTGGAACCAACTCTATAGCACACAACAACAAAGTTAACCTGGAGGCTTGGGAGAAAAACAACCTGAACATACTGCCTTTCTATATTGGCATGCTTTCTTTACAGCCAGAGGCAGACCATCTTGCCATTCCTCTCTATCCTGCCTCAAAACTTTGGAACAAACATTGGAATACAATATGACAGGTGACAGAAGAAGATGATTAATAGAAGCACTGTATTTCCTGATATATATTCAAAGTATATGCAGTGATGAATGTGTAAAGAGAGACAAAAATAATTATGTGGTAAATAATGCTGAAGATTGTGGGACTTCTTGCCAAGTTGGTTTGAACCTCAAGATCTGCAGTTCAAGCTCACCAGCTATTCCTCAGAAACCCTATACAGGGTCAGAACCGACTCAATGGCATTTAATAACAACAACAACAATTTAAAGGAGAAACAGCCATAGACATACTTTATTTTTTTAAAGTTTTATTGTGATTTATGTGGGTTTACATGGGAGAACATCAGTTTTACATTTATTCTATTATATTTCGTTTCATTGCAGTGATTACAATCCCCTCCATGCATCATCAAATAACCAAAGGATACACCCCACATGCCTACCACACTATCCATCAGCACACAATCCCTCTCCCTCCCTGAGTCCAGTGTCCCCAGTCGCTCCATCTGTCCACGTCATCATCTCTGTCTCCATCCCTGATGTCACTGCCTCTCTGGGTAGGGTCACACTCTCTGCTCTTCTCACTTGATGGGCCCAGGGACCTCCGTTCCTGGGCTGCAAAATCAATCACGCCCTTCCTTTTGTCAAA
>NW_006408587.1:10694426-10720639 GCF_000296735.1 Chrysochloris asiatica
GGCATACAGTTTACTTGTTCTTGTAGCAATCAATCAGACTGCCATTATTGTTTCTGATTTTTCCTGCTGGCCTTTCTTCATGAAGTATCTTCTGTTTTTCTAGTCACTCCAGGCTGGTCTACTCATCCTTTCCAGTGGAAACTTCCCAACTCAGACAATTCTGGATGGGGTTCTGGTTTCCACCTATGGTCTTATGCAATGCACAAGCTCCACAGGAGGCCATAGATACATTTTAAATGCAAACTTATTTGTTGATGCCCTGAAATTAATACAAACTAATTGCATTTCAAAGCAATTTCCATTTTTGTCTATTTCATATGCTTTTAATTCTTGTACTTATTGTTTCAGATCATCTAATATTTGTACATCTTGATTTTTATTTCTATTTTGAACTTGTTTCATTTGTCCTACTCAAATTCACTTCTCTTCCATTTACCATCTTTTGATTCTTGTCTTGGCAGTCCACTTTTTATGATTACATATTGTAGTGCAGTTATTTAGTGTCTCTTTTAGTGATAGACTTTATAAACTCCCACCAAACAACATCTTTGTTCTGCTGGATAAGCATAAGAGAAAAAGGAAGAAGATGCTAACAGGATGATATGATTCAGTTGTGAGTAGTTGATAGTATTAACTATAATTGTAAAACCTGGAACTCTAAAGTGTGTAAAATGGCGCATCTCAGAAGCAGGAGGGGGGCATCTCAGTGTTATCAAGGAAGAGAAATCCAGCAATGAGTGTGCCCTTTAGACCCCAAGATCTCTGCACACTGAAACTCTTTGACCCAGAGACAGAGAGCCTGAGACACTGGAGAAGCAGCAGAGGAGCAGAAGAGGAGCAGTAACAACAGCAGAACCAAGGGCCAGAGCACAAGACAGATCAATGGGCTTCCCAACCCACCAAGCAAGTAAAGTCTACTGACTTTGGGCAGGAGACATCCTTGTAGAGAATGGGGTGCTTCCAGGCAATTAACTGGGGGAGCTAGGTTTGCTGACCCATGCAGCTAGAGCCAAATGACTTTGGCCAAGGTTTATAGTGGCACTGTGCGTCCTGTGAGCATTATTAAACAATAAACCAAAACAAACCGACTGTTATTAAGTTAATTCGACTCATAGCAACCCTGCATAGAGTTTCTGAGTCTGTAAAACTTTATTGGAGCAGAAAGTCTCATCTTTCTCCTGTAGAGTAGCTGGTGGGTTTGAACTGCCGATCTTGTGGTTAACAGTCTAGTGCTTATCCTGCAGCACCACTGGATCATTTATCAATAGCCCTAAAAGAGCTTTTTAATATTGTCCAAGCAGAGAGACCTACCTGTGGGTATGGCTGAAGAGACGTTGTCCTGAATGGAAGAACTACCCTGAACATTTCTGACCCTGAATTGTAACCTGTTAACTTCTCTAATAGACCCCATATCTGTGAGTAGGATGTCTCAGTTCTAAGGGGCCACTGCAATTAATTATTGAACCCAGGTGGGTAGAGAGTGCTTTAGGATGGATGGTTCGTGCCATATTCTTTGCCTATACTTACAATGTTGTAAGATATTTGATAGTGCAAGTATCACTGATTAGTCTTTCAAAAGTGTTGACTTACCTATTCAAAAACACTTTTCCTTCCAGAATTATTTAAGCTATTTTCAAATATATCTAAATGTAATTTTGGATACTGAGACAATGTCAAAACAAACAATTATTTAATGAAGAATTTCTACTTTTATAAAATTTATTCTTCACATGCAGGGACTTTGCATGTGTTTCTTAAATTCTTTGTAACTTTGATGAGAGTTTTGACATTTTTCTACAGAGAGTTCCCACACATCTTGCTTATTTTTAAGTAATTGTATACAAAATTGTTTATTTCTGTGTATTATAAGCTAGTCATTGCTACTGTGAAGAAATGTATTAGCTTTTAGATTAGAAGACTACCATGATAATTCAAATTAGAGTAAGGCATTTATTAAATAGTTCCCCCATGTGGGTAGAAGCACAAACTTTAATAATTTGACGAAGTAGTAATGACAAGACTGAAATTTAAAGTCAAGGACTTTGTGACCACCTTGTTCTAGGCACAGCATTCTTCTTACTGATTTTAATTTGGACTAAGTGTGCCCTATCACTGCCATATTCGGCTCACGTCCTAACCAATAGCCAGTATTTCTATTCACTAGAAAACCTCAGCAAAATGACTTGCAAAGTTTGAATGGCAAGTAATTCCTAAGTAACAGTCAGTTCATTCAAGAAATTTAGAAACCAGAATGCAAATGTTAGAGAGAATAAAAACTGTATATTTTTAGTTAAGTAGCACATTGGATTTTCAGGTAGCTGTAAACAATAAAGTCAGTGTAAGTAAACAGCCTCCCAAATCTCCTTCACAAACCAGATGAAACATCCTTATATTATACAGTCACACCCTAAACATTACTTGAAGATAGAGAAAATGGAAACTGCAAAATAACTCTTGGAAAAAAGAAAAATCAGCAAATACCAATGTTGTGGTTCTCAACACTAACCTTCATGAGTTTTTAAGACAAGTGAAGTTAAGTTGAGAAAATGTCACAGAAGACAGTACAGACACCAGGGAGTAGGCCTGAATGTGAGTTAGAACAATCATCAGAAAGACAAAGTCTATCTGGAATCAGAAAATAATATTTGGGCAAAAGACAGGCATAATTTAAAGAAACAGTTTTTCAAAAGTATAGCTTCTTCAAGGGAAGACTCTCCCCTTTTAAAAAATAAAACAACTATAAAGTAGAAATAAATTTTAAGGCTATAGTCCAAAGAAAATTAAATATACTCAAACAAATATTTTAAAAAATGCTTGGAATCAAATTAAAAATCTGAAAGCAGAGCTGCATAAACACCAGGCTGAAGTGAAAAAAAGAGAATTGATTTTACTCAGGAAAGAAAGACAAAATCAGAAAATCTCAGAAATAATGAGTAAATTACAGGATGCTCAAGAACAAAAAAATTAAATAAGGGATATTAAATGCAGAAAAATAATCAAGAGAATGAAATGATACAAAGAAGTGAAAAGGGTCTAAAAGAAAATATTGGCACTGGAAAAACAGGCAAAGAAGTAATAATACTTATGATTGTTGTTGTTGTTAAGTGCCTTCGAGTCGGTTCTGACCCATAGTGACCCTGTACAGGGTTTCCGATCTTTACGGGAGTAGAAAGCCTCATCTTTCTCCCGCGGAGCAGCTGGTAGTTTCGAACCACTGACCTTAAGGTTCGCAGCCCGATTCGTAACCACTACGCTACCAAAGCTCCTTCAGATACTAAATAATATCAGATTACTAAAGAAGAAAACTACATGGAACAGAGCTAGGAATTAAAACTTACATCCTAAGAAACATTTTAGAAACAACAAATTTATTATATTTAAATATTAGAAAGGATTTCAGGATATCTGGGAAAATGATAAATTCCAATATATATTCTTATAGAACTATTAGATTTCAAAGGTAAGAATGAAAAAACTTCAAGAACTCTAGGCAATGTGGTCAAATGATTTTAAAAAATAAAAATTACATAGATTTAACCTACAGATGCTGAGAGGCCTTGAATAAAGTTAGATATACCCATTTGATGGCATGTTAAATTTGATATACATTATTAGACTTCCAAGTTATCAATTAATCCCTGAGATTCAGATGCCTTGGTAGACAGGAACTCTTACGTAAACCTGCTTCAAAAATGTTTTCCAGTCATTTGCCATATGATAATGCATCTGTCATCTGAGAACAAATAAGCTTGATTAAAACTATTAAGTGGAGTTCATTGTAAGGTTTAGTTTATGAGATAATTTATTTAAGTGATAACAAGAAATGAAATGAGATTATGTAAGTTTCCTTATAAATCTTTCATTACATCATGAACATTTTTGCATGATTACTATTTTATAACAGCTCTATTAGAAAAAGTATCAGCCAGGCTCCATGTCCCAAATGATGTATTTGCTGATTTTATATATAAATGGGAGAAGATCAATCCATGAAAAACAAAAAAGACAAGGTGTGTCTATGTAGCTTAACTTGTCAATGAACCTTATTTGTTAATCCTCAAAAGATAGGTCTGGAAAGATTTACTCAGGAGGTGTGTTCTTCAGTTCAGAATCTAGGGAAAAAGGATGATCACTGGTCTTCTGACCACCAGACCAAATGGGAAAATAGCAAATGAAATGGGAGAGTGTTTTGCTCTAGGAAGTTTCATGATAAAAGTAAGACCTTTCTTCATGTGTCCTTACCTGGCAATGACAAGGTATTTAAGTGCAAATGTACGAAATTATATGGAACTTACATTCATCTCTAGTGCCCAACAAATTCAGACACGTTCAACATGCATATTCTGACTACTTGAGCATGCTGACTCAATTCTAATGCCTTGTTAATAATACTAAAATACAAATAAACTCTATTTGGAATCAGAAAATATCATAATTGTAAGAATTTCTAATTTCTGAAAAGGTACATTTTTATAGTACTTTATTATACCTTAAATATAACACATCAAACTTCACCAAATAATGGCATTAGCGTTTGTTTTTATTTTTAAGTTGATTTGACATATATCTACTGGTTTCATACTGAAAACAATATCATGAGATATGTTATTATATAATATAATTTTAATATTATAGACATAGTTATAAGAAACTTCAGGCTCAGATTTATAAAGTGTCAACAAACGCAACACAAGTAGCAGCTGGCTGAACTCTCTTCTGATAGTAAATTCTGGGCTCTTTCTATTCTACTTCAGTGCTTCTGTTACGGCCAGCAATCATTCTGGCTTTTCCTTGGCGAGTTCCTCAAGAGTGATGGATACCATCTAAAAAGTTGCCAACGTGACTGCAAGTCCTGATTCTTGGCTGACTAGAAACAAAACATAAATCAAGAATTGTGGTAGAATACTAGTACATATATGAAGGTATTGGTTTTAATCACAAAAAGCTTGAATGGCAGATGATTTTTTAAATACTAAATTGTGTTTTGCTTTTCCAGCTATGAGAAAATGAGAAAGGATGATAGTTTCATACTTTGTATTTTCCTCTCCAAAAAGATAACCAAGATTATGCATTCTTTTCCTTTGGGTGTAATCGCTCTGCCAAAGCAAAGTAAATGGGGAAAAATATTTTTTTTATTGCCTTCATGAAAGCTAAAATTCATTGAGGAGATCAAGGAAAGGAAGGAAGGAAAATGAGTATTTTTCACAATGAAGAGAAATAGACAAAAGCAATGAAAAACTTCAGGTATTCCACAAGATATAAGGAGATGGTGATCTGCTACTTGATGGAGTAGTTAAGATGTTGTCAATGCCATCATAATATCCACTGGAATGGGCCTTGAAGGACCCTCAAAAGGGAAGAATTGCTTGCTATCCTCAGGAGACTGGCACCTAGACACCAATGCTGGAGTATAGGCAAAAAGATTCATGTGTCTAAGCCTGGCACAAAAGCTCTCGCGTCACAGGATTTCAAGGCTCTGTGTCAAGTGGAGGATAAGTTTATCAGCTCCTCCAGAGTGGTCCAAAGACAGGGAAGGTTTCTTCCAACACAGTTTTATAAGATCTTCACCACAATCTTTGTACAAAGGTATGAGTGAAAGAGTCATTTTCTGGACAGCAACTAGCTAGGAACTTGGAATCAGATTTAATTTTATTTAAAAACAATGAAGTATATTATGTGTGTGTGTGTGTGTGTGTGTGTGAGGGTAGATTTGTATACATAAAAGAAGTTCAGCAGAATGTGGATAGGTTTGACATTGGGTGATGTACCCCAAACCCAAATTCACTGCCATCAAGTCCATTCTGTCTCATTGTGATCTTATATAAGATTTCTTTATGGGAACATACAGTCTCATCTTTTTCCTGCAGAGTGCCTGGTGAGTTTGAACCACTGAACTCATAGTTAGCAGCTCAGTGCCATCTTACAGCACTACTAGGGCTCCTCTTGTAATTGTTGTTAAGTGCTGGGTGAGTCGGTTCTGACTGAGCGATCCTGTGTAGGATTTCCCCGGGGAGACTGGTTGGTTTGAACCGCCAACCTTCCAGTTAGCAATCTAGTGTTTATCATGCAGCACCACACCATTGACAAGTGTGGGAAAACCATAATGCTAGTCTTTTATTATGAATTTGTGAAAATTTTCACAAAATAAAACATTTTAAAAGACAATAAAGTTAAGTAGCAATTATTACACCCCTTATTTTGTAGAATAAGGGTCACACTGGCCATGTAGAAAATATTCTAAAAAGTACACTACAAAGGGAGTAGCAAGTAATTATGTCTGCCATGGACTTAGAATAGAAAAATGGCAGTATAGCTGACAAGCGTTTTCATCCTTAGTCTAGATTCTCCGACATCTATAGTTTAAACAAAGTCATCAAAATAAAAATATTATAGTTCAATTCACTTCACAAAGAAACAGAACAATGCATCAAGTTTTTTATGAGGATAGATAAATAACTTTAAGCAATAGTCACATGTTAAAAAATAAAAATAAAAATATATATATATATATATAGTTACAGTTATTGCTCAATGTTTGATTCTATAACTTTTTTGACAAAAATCTGAATGAAACATTTCTGCTTGTTTAGTTCCAGGCAAAACTGTATAAAAACAGACATGGAATTTATCTAAAGTCTCTGATTCACTAAAGCTGCTAGATCCAGATAATCCTGCTGGCTTTGGTCCACCAGACAAGAAAAAGATGAAATAAAACCTGGCCTGGATTCTCCCTAGAGTTGGGGAACTGAAATTTCACCCCAAAATTCAGAGAAAATCTCTAGCATCCCACTTCTGCCCTTCCCCGTAGTCCTGACACCCACACCTTCTCCCCAGCAGTAGTCCTGACACCCACACCTTCTCCCCAGCACTATTATTGACTTTGTGGAATGACACAATTGGAGATTCAGGGCTGCATGGCTCTCAGATTCTTGCTGTTCCTAATGCCTTAGCTTTACCGAAGCTCTTAAATTGTAAGGCTTTTCGTAACTCCTCCCACATGAGTATAACCCAGATGAAGAAAAGTCCTGCTCAGAAAAGAGAACCACAGTAGAGAGGGACCTGGAGAAGATCTCAAGGTCCATCTATGCTTGAAATCAGGGGTAGGGAGTCTTTTTTCTGAAAAAGATTTATAACATCATTTGCGGCCCATCCAAAACTTTTGTTGGTAAATGCTGTCAAGTCAGTTCCAAGAACCGCCACCTTGCCAACTTTGCAGTCTAGGGCGGTAAGCCACAGAGCCACATCAAGACTCCTTATACAATTTAAAATAAGCCTGCTATATTTGGTTGAACATTTAATTAATTTGTGCCTAATATGGTTACGAATCGGGCTGCTAACCACAAAGTCGGCAGTTCGAAACTACCAGTTGTTCCGAGGGAGAAAGATGAGGCTTTCTGCTCCCCTAAAGAATTACAGCCTCGGAAACCCTGTGCAAGGTCACTATGAGTTGGAACCAACTCCACGGCACATAACAACAACAACAACAATGTGATGGCTGGAGTCCTGGTGGGGTACTGTAGGGTAATGCACTGGACTTCTGGGTAATGTGCTGGACTACAGGGTAATGCACTGGACAGCAAGGTCAGTTTGAGCCACAAGGTCGGCTGTTCAAACCCACCCGTTGCTCCTCAGAGAAACCCTATACAGGGTCTCTTGTGAGTCGGAAGCTATTCGAAGGCACTTAACAACAACAATGTGATGGCTGGAACTGCAGTTGCTTTGGTAGGGATGGACTAAAGGATTCCATGGACCGGGAGGTCCCCACCCTTTTCTGAATAGAAGCTGCTTTGGAGAGGAGGCTATACAAGTTGAACCATTTATGAACAAAATTTTAATAGCTCAGGAATATTTGAAGTTAGTTGAGGATCAAAAACTACCAGTAAGTTATTTACAAATACAACTAAGTTTTTAGGGATTGTCCCGATTTCCAGATCCAAACGAAATAACTTTTCCAAAAACAACTTTTACTGTAGAACTACCCACCAACTTTAAGGTTCCTGAGAGTTTGTTGTCCTTAAGGACTGAAAACATCAGAATTTCAGAGGCCTCCAATGAGATATGTGGGAAGAAAAATATTAAAACATCTATTTGTATTCATTTTTACTTAAAAGGCTAAAAAAACCTACCCTTTTAGTATATATGTTTGTCAGTGGTACCCTCACTTGGCCCACCTGACACTTAAACCAGAGAAAAGAAACCAGTTGCTACCCAGTCGACTCCCACTCAGGGCAGTGTCATGTGTGCCAGAGTAGAAATTGGAGTCCTGGTGTGGCACTTTAGGATAAGCACTGGACTGCTAGCCATAAGGTAGGTGCTTCAAACCCACCAGCCATTGCTTGGAAACTGGTACACAGGGTTGATATGAGTTGGAACTGACTCGCCAGCACTTAACAACAACAGAATAGAACTTGTGGTCCATAAGGTGCTCAAAGAATGATTGTTTTTTTCAGAAGTAGATCACTTATTCCAGTGTGCCTTTAGGGGAACCAAAGCACCACTTTTCAGTTAATGGTGAGCATGTCAACCGTTTGAACCACCAGGGGACTCCTGTCACTTCAACTATGAGCTATATCCTGAGTTCTATCACCCAGAGGGATTGACAGCTGCACATTACATCATGATACCATTTATGTGGGCTTTAGTTTTGTGGATGTACGGTTTTCATCCTAAAGAGTAGAATCTTAAAGTACTTCAGTTTGTAATGACATAAAAAATTACCATATACATTTATTTTATGTACTGTTTTATTTTTGTTTTGTGCAACAAACAAAACTTTAAACTTCTTTTTTGCTTTGTATCCAAAGCACTCATGTTATCTTTTGGCAAAAAATCTAAAAATGTAACATTTTCCTTGTACTAAATGATATGTTCCAAATTTACTGACCTTTACTATGAGTACAAGTAACTGTTAATAAAACGCCACCTAACAAAGAACCTCAAAAAAGGGTAAAGACACTTATTGACTCCTTTCATGGTAAAAGTGACATCTTAACAATGAGAGAGAAAGTAACTAGTTTTGGTTTGCTCGTATGTTTTGCTTAGTTTGGAATGCTGCCATGAGAACAAAAGGCCTAAAATGGAGGTTAAAAATGTTTGCATCTTTAGTGTTAAAAATTATTTGTCTCATGTGTAAAATACTCATACTTGAACAGTCAAAAAAATTGAGGCATTTTGTAATATATTTTAAGATCTTTCAGATGAAGAGTTTCAGAAGATTTTGAAGTCATTTGATACAAATATTCAAATAAAATCCCTTCTGACTCTCTCACACACACAAATTGAATTTCGACATCAGGAAATGAGGGAATTTATTAAATTGTAGCAGCAAAGGTGAACAAGAAATATTACTGGGAATAAGAAATTGTTATCATGGTTTACTAAATATAGCAAATAATGCAACTCAGATCTTTTGAGAAATAGTTTGCAGTTATGATATTCATCACAACCAAATATCAAAATAAACAGACTAAAACCTTCAATTTCTGTAACAAAAAAAATTAAACTATGAGTTGAACAATGAAGCATATTCTATCAAATAACAATGTTAAAATATATTAAGAATTATATTTTCAATAACCTCATATGCATGCGAAAGCTGGACAGTGAATAAGGAAGACCATAGAAGAATTTTTGAGTTATGGTGTTGGAAGAGAATACTGAAAGTGCCATGGGCTGCCAAAAGAACCAATAGATCCGTTTTGGAAGAAGTGCAGCCAGAGTGCTCCTTGAAAGCCAAGATGGCCAAACTTCGTCTCTCATACTTCAGACATATTGTCAGGAGGGATCAGTCGTTGGAGAAGGATATCATGTTTGGTAAGATGGTGGGTCAGAGAAAAAGAGGAAGACCCCCAATGAGATGGATTAGCTAAGTGGCAGCATCGATGGACTCAAGCGTGTCAACAGTAATGGGGTTGGCCCAGTATCGGGCAATGTTTCGTTCTGCTGTGCATAAGGTCGCTATGGGTTGGTACAGTTAATGGCACCTAAGAACAACAACATAATGAGTCCTTAAATATAGATTTATTTTATATTTTTAGATAAATATTCCTAATTTATTTTGTTATATTCTTTTTTATAATACACAGCCTTATCAATGGTTTATAGGGTTCCTAAGATCTTTCATTGTTCTTGTTCAATTTTGTTGAGTTGATTCTGACTCATAGTGACCCTGCAGAAGGTTTCTGAGGAGTGGCTGGTGGGTTTGAACCACCAATCTTTTGGTTAGCAGTCTAGTGCTTACCCTACATTGCCACCATAGGACTCCTCATGTTACCTAGTACAGCATTATACATGTACATGCTGTGGTTATATATATATATATGTATATATGTGGTTGTTGTTAGTTGGTGGGAAGTTAGCTCTGACTCATAGCACCATCTTTATGATTTTTGATGTTTGAGCCCATTGTTATCCAAACATCTGCAGAAGGACAGAGAGCTCGAGACAGAGAACATGGCAAAAAATATATATTCAGGAATACCCTAGGGTCATAAACATGACTCCCAGAAAGACTGGCCAAGCTTTTGAACTATTTCTTGACATAGGAGCCCTCAGGATGGCTCATCTGTATATCCCTTGTTGTTGTTTGGTACCATTGAGTTGGTTGCAATTCACAGTGCTCCTGTATAGGGTTTCCAAGGAGCAGTTGATGGGTTTAAACACTGACTTTATGGTTCACAGTCCTGTGCTGAACCTACAGTGCCACACTAGAGTACATCCCTAGTGTTTGACAAAAGGCCTGGTTATGCTTAATATATGTTTGGTGAATGAATGAAAGATTTAATGTAGCTAGACATTTGAATGTTCTCATATAAAGAGGCATTCATGAGGTCATTCGAAAAAGTTTTAATCCAATCATACGCGAACAAAGCAGTAAAATTAAAATGCAAATTACATCGGAGTAAAAAAAATGTATTGCTGTTAAGGCTTTGTGAAAAGGTGCCTGGTATATCTGTTAAGGCCACTAGATGGCAATAGCTCTATGTTACTTTCCAGTTTCTCTCTGCCTAGGAATCCTTACCTAGTGCTCTTGATGGTGGTGCTTGCAATGATTGTTAATCTCTGTAGATATTTGCCAAAAAATAAAAGAGGTATATATGCTTTAGGAACTCTGAGCTTGATACTATTAATGCAAATGTATTTCTAAGTTTGTTTCTAGCTGCATATGTCTATAACTATTGCAACTATTATCAGACAATTTGATTACCCTGGAGCTGTAAATTATTATAACAAAATCAATAAAGAATTTATTTTAAGATATAGGAGTCCATAAAGGTCTGAATATGGAAAATTTAAGATAATTTCAGTGTTTTTATATAGCATTTTAATATTTTTATTACTCTTCCTTCTTCCTAACCTTATGACTTTGAACTGCAGAATCAAGACATGAACACAGCTACAAATACAGGTAAGGACAGTAGAAGTGAGAGTTGTGCATTTGCTTCTATCCTGTACTGTTTCTTTGTGAAATCTCTCTGCTTACTTCTTTCTCCTTTAATCTCTTATAAGATAAAAGGTTCTTGCAGGCTACTCCCTTTACATTAGATCAATGCTCTGATGAGATGAAGGGTGTTACAAAGGACCTTTAATCATTTTATTGGTTCATCACATCCGATCACATCATGGGGGAATCATCACATAACTGCTACATTACATCATTACATTACCGCAAAACCACTGAGAATTATGGCCCTGTCAAGTCGATACATTTTTTGGGGGGGAACAAATTCAATCCATAATATGCAAGATCCAGCTAAAAATATAGATTGCAGAAATAAGAGTTCTGCTCTTGCTTCTATTCTTGACGTTTTGTGTGTGAATGCAAACACACCACCTATGACTAGATCTGTGTTTTCCCTTCCCATCTAACAGATTCACCATCAGCACTGAAAACCTTATAAATCACAACAATAGGATCTACAACGAGTCATGCGGATGATGCAGCGGCAGGCAGTGTCCCATTGTGCATGGGGTCACCAAGAGTGGGGATCTACTATGCCACAGCTAGCAACAACAATTTACAAACTCTTTCCTGCTCCTGCCCCAATTTTTAGATCATTCTGAGAATAATGTTTGAGAAAAAGAGAAAGAATGAAAATGTAGACACGCTGAGAATTTCTTTTTTTTTAAATTTGAAATATATTAAGAATGAAGAAATGAAATCCATGGATCTTTGTGATTGATTTTAAACTACATTTGGCAGTTTCTTGTTTTGTATTTTCTAAGGAAATTAACCCAGGGGACTAATTCCCTCATGCTTTCTGCATCTATTTAACTTAATTTCCAACTCAATCTAGTTATAATTGGTTTCCTCCTGAGAGAATTTAAACAAAACTAAAATGCCCCCAAGCCCATTGCTGTCCAGTCCATACTGTCCCATTGGGTCTCCAAGGTTGTAAATCTACAGAAGCAGACTGCCTCAACATTCTACCATGGAGTAGCTGTTGGGTTTGAACCACTGAGCTTTTTGATTAGCAGCCAAGCATTTTAACAACCAGAGAAAAATGCTAAAGGTTTATTTGGGTTAGAATCTTCTCTTGACTACCTATAGCCAATTGTTTTTGCAAATTACCTTGTTCTAAAAATGACCAAATCAATTAAAATCCATGCAGTGTCACAAAAAGAACTTTTCCTTCATTCAGCAAGCTTGTATAGCATGCCCAGCCATTGTGTTCTCACATAGCAGATCCAGAGCTGGAAAGAAAAGGACAAAAGTGTCTTCTTGTAACACTCTTTCCCTCCTCCACCCCCAGGTAGGACAATCTTTCTGAGAGTCATCTGCCCCACTTCCCTCATATCTCATTAGCTAAAACTAGAGTCTATACCTTCTGTAAGCCAACCCCTGTGAAAAGTCTTTGGGATTCCAATGACTCTTAGACCAATCATGAGTCATTACCTTGTTGTTGTTAAGTGCTCTTGAGTCGGTTCCGACCCATAGCAACCCTTATAGGGTTTCTAAGGAGTTGCTGGTAAGCTTGAACCACCAACCTTGCAGTTCAGATGGCTTTGCAGTCTGGCGCATTAACCCACAGTGCCACACCAGGAGTCCGAGTCATTACCAAGATAGGGGGTATATTGTCATCTGAACAAACATGGAGTTGTATCTGCCAGGAAGGAGTGGAAATAAGAAAAGAGAGAGGGCATCGGGTAACTAACAAATAGTATTATAGACAGAGGGAAGAATGCCAGTTTGACATATTGTTGTTAAGTGCCATCAAGTTGGTTTCGACTAATAATGATCCTGCATAGGGTTTCTGAGGAGTGGCTGATGAATTTGAACCACTGACCTTGAGGTTCAAACAAATTTTGTGATCTAGTGCATTACCTATAGTATTACACCAGGACTCTAATTTAGCATGGCTATGTGAAATTTTATGGCACTGTAGGATAAACACTCGATTTCTAACTGAAAAGTCGGTGGTTCAAACCCACCAGTTGCTCCTTGGAAATCCTATACAGGGTCACTATGAGTTGGAACCTATTCAATGATACTTAACAACAACAACAAACATGGAATTTTATGAGGAAACAGTAGAGATAGTCTGGATGGTAAGCAGGACCCAGACTTAGAAAGACTTCCTTAAATTTGTATGTTTGTATAGGCAATGGGGATCTTGTGATCTTGGGAAGTCCAATATTCACAACTCAAAAAAGTAGGGTAGCTAATGTATGTCCAAGGAGATATGTCCAGGGTGTTTCCTACACTGTATGTTTAGGAGACACAATATTTGTAGTAGTAGATGGTGGTGGGGAGGGAGAGGAGATGGGGAACCAGAGGCCAGTTTCTGCACCAGCAATGGATGGAGAGAAGAGAGTGAATCATACATACTGGATGGGATGCCCCAAGTCTGTCTGACACACTAGATGGGTAGGGGACATATCTGCAACATGAACTGAGAATGAGTTGGTTTCTCTATAGTTAGTGGGACTAAAACACTTAGGAGTTCTGTGTGATATTTGCCTAGTGGGAGATGGAGGGAAACTGTCACTGAATGGGAACTAGTAAGAGTGTCAGCAGATGTGGTTGGAGGGCAGGAAGGTGTTAGGAAGCATAGGATAAGGAGGGAGTTAGGGTTTTGGCAACACTTGGTGGTAGAAAGGCTGATGAGTTGTAATGGAGAGAAAGAACACTTATGCAGCACAGGATAAATGTTTTGCTGTTGAGTCAATATCCACTTATAGTGACCACAGGGTTTCTGGGGACCAACTTGGTGGGTTTGAACTGCCAACCTTGTGGTTAGCAGTCCAGTGCTTATCTTACAGCACCTCACCAGAAGCCCAAACCTACTTTTTAGGAGAATGGGTGATGTGTCTGAAGTACCAGCAGGCCAAGGACCGGTGTTTCTGCAGCCCTGAATGGGGCAGATTGGTGGGTCTATGGTACTAGAACCAGGGTGCAAGTATATCGGTGATGAAGGAAGGACCAATGTGTCTCAAGAATTAGAGTCTGATAGTCTATGGGAAGGATGGCCGATGACAGTGTGTGTAGCACCACAGAAGGGTTATCCATATCCTTGCCTCATTGTCTAAGATGTGTATGGTGCCTCTTCAACATTGGATCCAAGAAATTCCTTTCTCAAGCACTGGTTGGGGAGAAGTCTGACTCAGGCAGTAGCTGGGAGTTTGGTATCTGCAGACTTGTTTTGAGATGATTAAAACCTCCATTGGGCAAATGCTGGCTTGTTTGTATCACTAAGAAGGCATGTCAGTGTCCGGTGAGAATGTACCATTAATCTAAGGCGTGTCATTTGTGGCTTGACCAATAGATGCTGAGGTAGATCTGTAAATCCACTGTAGTGGACAAAGAGGGACAAGAATACCTATGGCACTTTGGGGAAAACTTTCAGTGTGTCTGCTTTATTCAGTTTGGGGAGATTCTTGGTCATGGCCACAGACTGGAGACCTTGAAAGATCCCAGGTATTAGCAATATTAGAAGCAAGTGTGGGAAAAGCATCAGCAGAATTGTTGAGAAAAGATCCATGTGGTGGTATCAATGCTTGGGGACAGGGCTGATATTTCTGTAGCTCTGCTTGAAAACTCATTTATGTACTTGCAAAACAAAACAACAACAACAGCAACTATGGGTTGAGTATCAGTTGGTTAAGGAGGAAATATTACAAAACAGAGGATAAATTATATTCTACTGGCTAGAGAACAGATTTGTAGCTGACTTCTAAATTTCTTGGCATGCATGAATGAGTGCCTCCAGTGCAACATCAGTTAGTTGAAAGATTTCAATCTGTATGCCATCAATTCCCAGAGCCTTGTTTTTTCAAGTGATGTCACTGCACCTTGGACTTATTCTTTAAGCATCATTGACTCTTGATCATATGCTACCTCTTGAAATGGTTCAACACTGACCATTTCTTTTTGGTACAGTGACTCTATGTATTCCATCTATCTTCTTTTGAGGCCAACCCTGAAATATTTCAAGTCAAGGTTTAAAGTTTTCTTTAGTTCCCTCAGCTTGAGAAATGTAGAGCATGTTCTTCCCTTGTGCTTTTCAAACTCCAGGTCATTGCACATCTCATCATAATGCTTGAGTTTGTTTTCTCGAGCTGCACTTTGAAATTTTCTGTTCAGCTGTTTTATCTCCTGATTTCGTCCATTTGGTTTATCATCTGTGTGCTGGAGAGCAAGTTTCTGAGTCTCTTCTGACATTCACTTTCTTTCTTAATGATTTTTTTCTTGTATGAGATTCTTGATGTTGCCTCGCAACTCTTCTGATCTTCAGTCATTAGTGTCTAATGCATCAAATCTGTTCTTGAGATGGCTTCTCAATTCAAGGGAGATATGTTCAAGGTCATATTTTCGCTCTCGTGTATTTGTTTCAATTTTCCTCAGTTTCAGCTTAAACTTGCTTATGAGCAGTAGATCATTTGTTCCTCAGTCTGCTCCTAGCCTTATTTTGGCTGATGATATTGAGCATTTCCACCATCTCTTCCAATAGATGTAGTCAGTTTGATTCCTGTGTATTCCATCTGGTGAGGTCCACATGTATGGTTTCCTTTTTTTGTTGTTTAAAAAATATTTTTGTAATAAATAAGTCATAGATGTCGCAGAATTATATCATATAATCTCCAGCATCATTTCTATCACCATTTCTATCATCTATTTGCATCTACTGGTCCTTCCTCATTGTTTCCAACCTTTGAATTCCAATCACTGTAGCTGTCAATACGTCTTGATTGCATGTTTGATCCATTTCAGACTGAAGAAGTTGGCAGAATTCTTCAATATCATCATCACTGGCTTCAGTGGTTGATGTGTAAATCTGAATAGCAGTAGTAGTAGTAGTAACTCATCTTCCTTGTAGGTGTTTGGATATTATCCTAAACAGAGAGCACTGTACTGCAAAACAGATCCTGAAATGTTCTTTTTGATGGTGAATGCATAACCATTCCTTTTCAATTTGTCATTTTCAGCATAGTAAACAATATGATTGTCAGATTCACAATGGCCAATACCAGTTCATTTCAGCTCACTAATACCTAGGATATTAACCTTTATGTGTTCCATTTCATTTTTGACAACTTCCAATTTTCCTAGATTCATACTTCATATATTCCATGTTCCAGTTATTAATGGATTTTTACAACTGTTTCTCCTTATTTTGAATTGTGCCCCAGCAGCAAATGAAGTCTCCAAAAGCTTTACTCCATTCACATAATCATAGTCAACTCTACTTTGAGGAGGCAGCTCTTCCCCAGTAGCATTGTGAGTGTCTTCCTACTTGAGGGACTCATCTTCCAGTACTGTATCTAACTATATTCTGGTGTTATTAATGTATTCATCTGCTAGCACTATATCTGATAATGTTCTGCTGCTATCCGTAAGGTTTTCAGTAGCTAAATGCCCAGAAGTAATCTGCCTCTCCTTCTTGCTAAGAAAGTCTGTCTTAGTCTGGAAACTCAGTTGAAACCTGTCCACCATGGGTGATGCTGCTGGTTTTAAAAACACCAGTGACATAGCATCCAGCATCACAGCAACATGCAAGTCACAATAGTGGATTCTCTGGATGGGATATGGCCAGACAAGCTACCTGGCCAATTGATTGGAAGAGATCCATATTTGTGCCCATTCCAAAGTGAGATTACCTAATGGGATGTGGAAATCATTGAACATTATCATTAATATTATTGTTGTTGTTGTTATGTGCCATGGAGTCGGTTCCAACTCATAGCAACCCTGAACAGGGTTTCCGAGGCTGGAAACCTTTATGGGAGGAGAAAGCCTCCTCTTCCTCCCATGGAACAGCTGGTAGTTTTGAACTGCTGACCTTGCAGTTCGCAGCCCTATTCGTAATCACTACGCTACCAGAGCTCCTTATTATATGTTGTTGTTGTTGTTATGTGCCGTGGAGTCGGTTCCAACTCATAGCGACGACCCTGTACAGGGTTTCCGAGGCTGTAAATCTTTACAGAAGCAGAAAACCTCATCTTTCTCCCATGGAACAGCTGGGAGCTCTGGTAGCGTATTGGTTACGGATCAGGTTGCGAACGCAAGGTCTCTTATACTTTGGGCATACTATAAGGAGGAACCAGTCCCTGGAGAAGGACATCATGCCTGGTACAGTGGAGGGACAGGGATAAAGAGGGAGACCCCCAATGAGGTGAATTGGCACTATGGCATCAACAATGGGCTCAAGTGTAGCTGCATTTGTGAGGATGGGGCAGGACTGAGTAGTGTTTTGTTCTGTTGTTCATAAGGTCACTGTGAGTCAGAATCAACTCACTGGCATTTAACAACAATTCCTGGTGTGGTGCTGTAGGATCAGCATTTGCTGTGAACCACAAAGTCGGTGGTTCAAATCCACAAGCTGCTCCTTGGAAATCCTGTATAAAGTTGCTAAGAATCAGAACCCACTTGATGGCACTTAACAACAACAACATTGTTAATTTGATCTGTGCCTTTTTGAAGTTACTTTCCCTCTTTCCTTCATTTACTTATCCATAAACTGAGAAGAATGATATTGAAAATTGTCATGCAATCTAACATTTTGGATATTATATATACAATTTTCATTCAGATAAAAGGAGGGCAAACATAATATTGATTTATCAAGGCTGATTTGACAGTCTGTGTTCCATGACCACCCGACTATATTTGCAGTGTCCAGCGAAACTTTTACTGAGAAAACATTTGAACTTGGTCTTAAGGAAAGCCATAATGTATTCAGTGAATAGAAAAACATAGCCGTCTTTTACTTTTCAATAAGTAATTTACGATCCTCAAAATACATTGCTCAATTCCCTTTCATGCTACTCAGATCCTCTGGTGATCTTAGGACTAGAGAAAGAAAACAAGTTATTTCATCTGAGAAATTACCCCACTGGGCCAAAGCATATAAAATAAAGCTTGTAATGTTAAAGGATGACGAGAGGGCAGGAAAACTGAGAGTCAAGCAGAAATGGAAAAGTTTGAAAAATCAATTGGTGTTAAAACAAGATCAGTCAAGAAGGGAAACATAATAGCTGTATCTTTGAAAGTTACCTATTGATAAGTCAATCCAGTCTGTTCCAAATGAATCATTACAGATGCACCGAGAGAGGGTGGTAAAGGTTGGTGGAAAAGAGTGCTTAAATTCTAATAAAGATGAGTTTCATTTTGTCACAAAGGGCGATAATTTCAATGAGAACTAGAAGGAGTCTTATTCAATAAATAATATAAGCATCTAGGGTATGATCTAGTACTAACTAGGGAAACAGACCTAAAGAACACTTCGATTGAACTTTGGAAAATGCCAGCAGTGTTTTGTTGTTGTTGTTACAAGCTATGGAGTTAGTTCCAACTCATAGTGACATATATGTAGTTTCCAAGGAGTAGTTGATGGGTTGAAACTAGTAAGTTTGTGGTTTGCAGTCCATTGTTTATTCTACAATGCCACACCAGGACTCTGGCTATATGTATTTGCTTTCTAATCTTGTGACCTAATAGCTGTGGGACCTTCATTTTCTGAGCTTCAGATTCTTATCTGTAAAATGTGGTTATACTATATATATATTTTTGTTTTTATTGTGAATTAAGTGATAGTTTATATGGGAGAACATCAGTTTTACATTCATCACTCCATTGCAATAATTACAATCCCCTCAGTGCATGGTTAATAATATTTTGCGGCAAGGAATTACTGTAAAGATTAAATGAGATAATGTGGGTGAAGCATACAACACACGGCCAAGCAAATGCTCAGTAAATATTAGTTACCTTCTTCCTCTGAATGGTGCAAATTATTAACGAAATAGACTGCTAATGAAAAGTTATGTGGTTGTAGAGCACCCAGAGGTACCTTGGAAGAAAATCCTGGTGATCTACTTACAAAAAAGCATCTATTGAAAACCCTATGGTGTACTAGGACATGCATCAAATTGCTATGTGTCAAAACTGACTTGAAGAAAAGTGGTTAGTGGTTTTCCACTCCCTGGATTAGTGCCTAGCCTACACCATCTCTACTTTTTTCCACAAAATCATCTGAGCATCATGGTTATCTGTTACCTCCCTGTACCATGTGACTGGTCAGAAAATGGGAATATTCCAAGATTCGAAATTAGTCAAGGTGCAGGCAAAGAGGCTTAGGTCATTATTTTCATCTTCAGACTCAGACTCAGCTTTAACACTGTATTTTTTTCTTAACTTTTTATTGCAAACTGAGTGGTTTACAGAACAGATTGGTTTTACATCTACTAATTCATACACATTTTGTTTCATTTCATTGATTGCAATCCCCAAAATGTAATATCACTTATTCCACTTTTTAGCTGTGTTTCCTGTTTCCATTCCTCCTTTTCTCCTAACCATTCTGAACTTTGTCCTTGGGTAAATGATGCACTTTTGAGCTCAAATGGTTGCTTATTCTAAGGCATATGTACCCCTGAGTGTTATTGTTTCCTTTGTAGATCTATCGTTTGTCTAAAAACTGAACCATAAGGTGAGTTCATTTCCAGACCTGAGTGAAATTAACTAAGGGCCATCTGTCTCTGGGGTTCCACCAGTCTCTTTATCTGACCATTAAGACTGCTGTTTATATGATTTTGAGGTTTGCTCCACATTTTTCTCCCACTCTATCCAGGACCTAATATTATCCCTTTCCGAGCAATTGCTAGCTAAAGAGTAATTAGGTACTCACCAAGGTAAGAATAAGGTAAGAATAAAGTGACATTCTTTCCTGTGTTTATATCCTTGTGGAATCTGTAGGGAAGAGATACGATTTTTGCAGAGCAAGATTTAGTCTTTGCTACATTGTTGGCCACAGTATCAAACATCTTCAAAGCTCCACCTTCATTTCCGACAACTGCCATATTATTTTTGCAGCCCAATACTTGAAGTGGTTGACTTTTTTATTTTCTCTTTTACTTTTTTTTTTTTTTTTTACCAATAATCATAAAAACAGAAATAAGTAGCAATTTATATGTCTCAACAGAAATATTTATGCAGCAACTTTAGAAATGTCTCACGTTTTCTTAAATCGTCTTCACAATTTCTATGTGAAATTATTATTCTCAGTCCCATTTTACAACTAAGAAAATTGAAGTTAAGAGGTTAAATACATTATCAGCATCACATAATTAAAAAACAATAAAGAAGAGTTGGGGCTTAGAGAGCGGTCCTCTGAATATTAATCTCTTGTTCTTTAATTAAATAAATGAATATGTAAAACAATTCCTGGCACACAGTAGGTGCTCCCTAAATTGTCTTACAATTCACTGTACTTTACTACTGCTAGCAGCTTTCTTTGCACAGGAGGAGAGTCTGTTAATGTAGCTTATTTTCAGCTCCTATTGCTATGGTAATGTTAATTATTAACATCTTGTTCTAAAGACCATTATCCCAACAGAGATCATACATAGGGCTCCTGCTATAATGAGCATAGCTTCTGGTTGCGGGCAGGGATACATTTTGATTCCCTTCTACAGCCTTACAAAGTTATTTTGCCATTTGTAATCTTTGTTTATTGGAAAACAAGATAAACTCACTCCAGCCTGTTCATGCTGCTTAATCCTCCATTTAAAAATTTTTTTTCAAGTTCTTTCTGGGAAATGTAACTCTAAAAAGGGTGTTTAGAATACCACCATCAATTGTGATATATAGATTCAGCTAGTTAGTGGAAGTAGAGAACATTTGATACTTTTAAAAGAAACTTTTCTAGATATATTAATTCCTAGGGATTAACAGCTTTTGAACAATCAATGTTCATCCATTGTTGTTGCCAGACCACAATTAAATAGAACTCTATTCATTTACTAGATACGCTCCATACCGATATGCCACTTTATTGGCATTGTAGCACACTTGCATTAAGTCTTGCTTCTTTTCATCTGTAAACTGAGGGAAGGTAGTTATAACTACACTCACACTGGAATGAATTTTAGTCAATAATTCTGAACTGTTTCAATTCCACTCAGAGCCAGTGAATTGGTCTGAGGACAAAAAGTTTGGTAACTTAAAGTAGGACAAAAAGTTTGGTCAGGCTAGGAATGTATTGGAAACCAAGAAGCCAGTGCTATCCAGTGGGTTCTGACTCGTAGTCATCTGATAAGGCAGAGGAGGACTGCCTCAGAGGGTGTTCAAGATTGCACATCTTTGTGGAAGCAGACTGTGACATCTTTCTCCTGCAGAGTGGATGGTGGGTTCGAATCTGTGCCACCAGGGAAATCACTAGAGTCAACCCTAAACCAGTCTGAAATATCCAAATAGCCCATTAAAGTTCATTTTCTCACTTGATCAATACATTGATTAAATACGAAGTATAAGGAATATAGAAATGAGCAAACATACCACATCCCTTGCTACCTTTAGCAATCATAGGCTCTACTGAAGTCAAAAACCATTTGCTAGCATCTACTGCCTTTTATTTGATTCTGATTCATAGTGACTCTATGTTGTTGTTGTTAAGTGCCATCTAGTTGGTTTTGACCCATAGCAACCCAGTATAGTGTTTCTGAGGAGTGGCTGGTGAGCTTGAACCACCAACCTTGTGGTTCAAAGCGACCTTGCAGTCCAGTGCATTAGCTCACATCACCGCACCAGGACTCTGTCCTATAGCTACCCTATGTTGTTGTTGTGTTGTTAAGTGCCGTCGAGTCAGTTCGACCCATAGCGACCCTGTACAGGGTTTCGAGGGTGTAAATCTTTACGGGAGTAGAAAGCCTCATCTTTCTCCTGCGGAGCAGCTGGTAGTTTCGAACCGCTGACCTTAAGGTTCGCAGCCCGATTCGTAACCACTACGCTACCAGAGTTCCTTATATAGGGCAGAGTAAAACTGCTCCATAGGTGTGTTCAAACCACTGATCTTTTGGTTAAAAGTCCAACACATAACACGCTGTGCCACCAGGTCTCCTTGAAGTCAAGAGAGAGTCATAATAATGTGCCAGTTATTTACCCAAACACTCTAAGGTGCATACCTGCCTATACTCTGGATTTGGCATGCTAGGGATGGGAGTAATTGCTTAATTTCTTAAAATAGACTACACTTCTCAGACTTTCTTGGCACACATAAGGTTCACTAATAAGAAATGCTGGCAGAAGAGAAAACAAAGAAATTAGGTGCTCTTCTTCTCCTCTATCTGTGTGCCCCTAACTCACCAAGTCACTGGGCAAGATGTTGCCAACTTCCTTGATGTTGCTTCTGTTGAAGTCTAGAGTCCCTGCTACAGCCTCTGATCTTGCTTTTTTTGTTGTTATATGCTGTCAAGTTGACTCAGACTCACAATGACACTATGTCTCTGTGTGCAACAGAACCACTGCCCAGTCCGGGGCCATCCTCACAATTGATGTTACATTTGAACCCACTGTTTTTGCTACAGGGTTATTCCATCTCATTGAGGGCCTTCCTCTTTTTTCGGTGACCCTCCATTTCTTTTGAATTGAACAAAACTCTTTTTATTTGAAGACTTGCTGTGGGGGTGGGGAACAAAATGAACGAGCTCCATATTCCTGCTTCGTCTGTGTTTAAGGAAAGTTTCTGGGGGGAGGCAGGTATGTGCAGGAGTCAGAGAGGGAGGAACGTCACCAGCTATGAGATGTACAGAGTTCAGCATCCCCTCAGTGCTGACCGAAGCATTTCGTTAATGTTAACCTAATAGCAATATATGAATACATTCTGGGTACGAATGATTTATAAAAGCAAAAGAAATTATTTTATGCTAAAGCATATATAACTTTCAATTCAGACTTTGCTTTAAAACCAAAAGGCTGTTAGATAAGCTACTCCTGTTCCCCTATGCCTATTGTGCTTTCTTGTCTATCACTCCATTAGTTGCGGGGAAGTGGGCTTTGGAAAAACCATTTTTAACTTCTTTCCCTGCAGGTAGCTCTTCCACAACTTTCTTTATTGGCTTTTTCCGCTATGTCTGGACATAAAAATTCAAGAACAGGATGACAAAGGTGAGCATGTAGGAAGACTGAAAAGTGAGACACCCAAAGGGAAAGCCACAGGGTCTGGTGACAGCACCCAGGGTGTGAGTGATGGTGAGAATGAACTGGATCATATTAGGAATACATAAGAATGTGGATAAAACTGTTCAGTGTTGGTCCAAACAAATTTTGTCCACAAGGTATCCAGTTCAGAACATATCCCCAGATGTTAAACATAGATGTATGGTGATAGATGTGACAAAAAGTAACTTGACTGTTTTTTCCCCACAAAACAAAGAAAATTGTGTCCAGGAACTCTATTAATTTGGATAAGTAGTGCCACCATAACACTTTGGCTACCCGGATATCAGCTTCCGTCACACTGGTGAGATCTTTCCACTTGTAACCTCCTTCCCAACTGGAGAGAATGAGCTCTCCCAGCATAAACACAGACAGAAGTGTGAGTCCAAGGTTATACAAGGGGAGGATACCCCTGAGAGAATGAGCAAGGTCTGTTCTTCATGTATTTATTACCCAATAATACTGAAAGCAGGTATATGACAGAAAAAAGGTAGGAAGGTAACAATTCAACATGAACCATCTTCTGACTCGAGAATCTTGAGGTGTAAACATGTAGTCCTAAAAAGCATCGGTTTCATCAACAGTCTTTAGATCCTCCTCCAGGGGATTTTATGGTGCTTTTTCTGGTGACCCTCCATTTTATCAAGCATGTTGTCCTTCTCCAGGGACTGGTCCTTCCTGATAACATGTCTGAAGTATGAGAGATGAAGTGTCATCATCCTGGCTTCTAAGGAGCATTCTAGCTGTACTTCTTCCAAAACAGATTTGTTCTTCTAGACGTCCATGCTACTTTCGGTAGTCGTCACCAACACCATCATTCAAAATCATCGATTTTTCTCAAGTCTTTCTTATTCAGTGTTCACATTCACATAAACATGAAGCAATTGAAAACACCATGACTTGGGTCAGGGACATCTTAGTCCCCAAATGGATGTCTTTACTCTTTAACACTTTAAAGTAGTCTTGTGCAGAAATTTGCCTAATGTATACATCATTTTATTTCTTGACCACTGTTTCCATGAATGTTGATTGTGAATCCAAGAAGCGTGAAGTCTTTGATAACTTCTATCTCTTCTCCATTATCATAATGCTATTTATTGACCAAATTGTGAGGATTTTCATTTTCTTTACATTGAGGTGCAATCTTTACTGAAGGCTGTAGTCTTTGATCTTCATAAGCATTTTAAGTCCTCTTCCACTTCCAACAGGCAAGGTTGTATTATCTGCACATTACAGGCTATTAATGAGTCTTACTCCAATCCTGATGGATGCCATGTTCTTCTTCACATGATCCATCTTCCCAGATTATCTGTTCAGCATGCAAATTGAGTAAGTATGGTGAAAGGATAAAACCCTGGTGCACACCTTTCCTGATTTTAAACCATTCAGTATCCCTTTGTTCTGTTCTAATGACTGCCTCTTGGTCTATGTACAAGTTCCTTACGAGTACAATGAAGTGTTCTTGAATATCCATTTTTCCCAATGTTATTCATAGTTTGTCATGATCCATTCAGTTGAAAACCTTTGCATAGTCAATAAAGCACAAATAAACATCTTTCTAGTAATCTCTGCTTTCAGCCAAGCTTCATCTGACATCATCCGTGATATCCCTTTTTCCACATCATCTACTGAACCTGGCTTGAATTTCTGCCAGTTTCCTGTTATTGTACATTTGTAATAATTTTTAAATTATCTTCAGCAAAATTTTACTTTCATGTGATAATACTGATATTGTTTAATGATGTCTGCATTCTCTTGGGTCACCTCTCCTTAGAATGGGCATGACTATGGATCTCTTCCAAATGAATGGCCAGGTACTTGTCTTCCAAGTTTCTTGGCAGAGATAGTGAGCACATCCAGTGCTTCATCAGTTTGTTGAAAGATTTCAATTTGTATTTCATCAGTTCCTGGAACCTTGATTTTTTGCCAATGCTTTCAGTGGAGCTTGAACTTCCTCCTTCATATGGTTCTTGATCATATGCTAACTCTTGAAATGATTGAACTAAGGTAATTTCTTCTTTTTTTCCCCCATATTTTAAGTTTTTTGTGTGTGAACAGAGTGATAGTTTACATGGGAGAACATCAACTTTACAACATCGCTTCATTGCAATGATTACAATCTCCTCCGTGCATCATCATTCAACAGTATTTGCTTCCATTCCCTCTGGTTTTTTTGGGGGGGAGGGGGTGCAGATACACAAAAACACTCAGGAATATATAATAATTTAAACAACCAAAGGGCACATTTTGCAAGCCTGCCTCCTGGTCACCAGCTCTCAGTCCCTCTCTTTTCATGAATTGAGAGTCCTCAGCTGCTCCCTCTCTACACATCCCTATCTCTGCCTCCATCTTTGGTGTCACTGCTTCTCTGGATAGGGTCCTGCATTCCACTTGTGCTCTTCTCCTTTGATGGTCCTAGGTCCTCTTAAGATTAACTACTCTCCCATTTTTGTTACAAAACTTCTATCTTTGTAATTGTGACAGTTGCAATTAGTCATGATAACAATTACTCACTATTGAATCATAAAAATCTTATCCTCATCTCTTTTCACCAGCCTGTCTAGACACAATGAAAACTATTCAGTGGGGACTCTATCTCCCCCACACACACTTAAACTAAACTCCCTCTTGAAAACTTGTAAACAAGTCACTTTGTGCCTTTATCACCCCCTCATTTTAGGTAGCCAATGTCTAAGTTGTCAGTCCCTATCTACCCTGTATACCGAAGGGATAGCATTGATACTTGATGTGAAGACTCCTTCCCTCTCTATTGGTATTT
>NW_006408587.1:10722347-10727713 GCF_000296735.1 Chrysochloris asiatica
ATATATATAATTAACAAGATTTTAGAAAAACAGAAATATTTGACTTCATGAAAAATTTGAATAGTTTAAGTTTGAAAGCACAATATTCACTTTTGTCTGAAACACAATTGAAGAGAGATACACAGAAAATTTGAATACAATTTAATAAATTTGCAAACACAGTGCACATTTTTTCAGATTCATTTATGAGTCAGGTTGCTAACCTCAAGGTCAGCAGTTCGAAATGACCAGTTCTGCATGAAAAAGTTGAGGCTTTCTGCTGACGTAAAGATTTACAGCCTCAGAAATCCTATAGGGGTCACTATGAGTCGGAACCAAGTCCATGGCACACCACTACCAGAGAATGTTTGTAAAAATTGAACACATGTCTTCTATAATGGAAATATATAAAGAATCTGGACTCAGACGAATCTTAGCACTGTCTGTCGGGGCTCTGCTTGGATGTGTAGATATTATGATACTGACAGAAATGGAAAGTCTAGGTGCTGATTATGGGACTATGAAACAAATACAAGCAATAATTGACTATATGATCCAGGGTCTAGGACCAAGCAACATGAAGTGTGAATCTTGATAAATGAATGACCATAATAAGAGATAAAGAATTATGGACATCAGATGATCAAGTTAAAATCATTGTGATTGTGATGACTTAAAATTATCTAAAACTTTACACTAAAAATGTGGTCCACAGACAAGCAATATCAATATTATTTGAGAGCTTGTTAGAATGCTGAATCTCTGATCCACTACAGATTTACTGAGTAAGAAACTGCATTTTAACAAGTTCAAGAATTGATATAGGATAAAACTGAAAAAGAAGTCCAACGTCTCTAGAACTGGCTAGATTTTCAGGTTGCAATTCAGTTCTTCATGATAATAAAGCTGACTAGGATAGTGTATATTGATGAAGAGAGGAAAATAGTACAGAAGAGGGAAATTTCACTTATTTTGGACACAAAAAGACAATGCAATAATTGGCCTCCGTGTGCTATGTAATGGTGGTAGGCTAGAGGGAGTGGGTGGTAAATGTCTCCTGGGTGTTCTAAGTCATGCAGGGGTGAAATTATAATTAGACTAATTTCTATTACTGAGCATTTAAGCCAAAATGTTCTTTTTCTGATGAGTCAATGCTTCTCCTTTGGTTAAGCTGTCAAAATATGAAAACCATTCTTCACTGAGTTACAAAAGCAATAGCTCAAAATAAACATTAAATGCTAATTCAAATATTTGTAGGTAACAGAGACTGAAATTGGACACACACTTGTTAATGAGCCAATCGAAAGCATTGATTTTTATCACATGTAAAAAGTGAGATTTAAATGAATTCTAAGTCTGAGATGACAGCTCCTAAAATCCTACCTTCAAATTATAATAGTCAATGTTAAACATCAGGAAAGTTGAATTGAGACTTGGAGTGGCTACTTTTCACACAACTTTACATAATCTGACAATTTTCTTCTACTGAAAATGGCCTTGTTAAAAACTTATTTACTCATAATTGTGGCTTTTTGATTTTTATTTGATCTTTTATCAAACATTTACTAAGCAAGTACTGAGCTGGTTGCTGAGCATATAGAACTGAAGAGTGGGGGCGTATCTACACCAAGACAGAAGAAATTGTTAATAGGGATATAAACAAAGAGTTATGAAGAAGAGGGGGAAATGGTGGAAGAAAAGACAAAAGGATGTAATAGAGTACACTGCAAGAATACTGAATGGGAATGTCTTCTATCAATGTAGATAATGGGGAACACTGATTACTCCACCTGATAGTCTTTTACAAAGGAAGACTTTGAGCCTGAAGGGCTTGATTGGAGTCCTACAGGCAAATAGTAGTCCCTGAATGAGAAACCAGGTTTCCTGACTTTGAAGTATCATGTTTTCCCATTAAATTAGCCTGCCATTCATGACTACTGTAAGTGATAACATATCTAGGGAAAACAGTTTGAAACATGTTAGGATCCTCAACCATGTAACTATATAAATGGTCCTGCTGTTGTTGTTATGTGTCGCCAACTTGGTTCCGACTCAGAGTGACCCTGTATAGATGCAGCTGGTGAGTTTGAACTGCCTACCCTGCAGTTAAAATCAACATTGTAGTCCAGTGTTTTACTCTACAGAAGTACACATCACCTGCTTGTACCCTTTGGCTGTTCATACTGGGACCCTCTCCTTGACTTGTTGTTCCTTGTCTAGCTTGTGATTAATTTCCACAGTTAAGAATTTTCAAATGTGCTTCTCTATTTATTTACTAACTATTTATAGAGTCCTTACTATGTACATAGTATTATGCTGGGACTGTTTGGAAGAATTCAAATACTAGAGGAGTGACTAGGTCCAATATAATGTGAAATGACTGCAGCAATAAGGACATCTAATAGTTATTGAACATTTATCATAGGCTAGGAGCCCTGGTGTGGCATTAACTGTGGGTTAATGCACTGGACTGCAAAGTCTGCTTGAACTACAAGGTAGGTGGTTCAAGCTCATCAGCCACTCCTAGGAAACCCTACATAGGGTCGCTATGGGTCGGAACTGACTCGAGGGCACTTAACAATAGCAACAACAGGCAATATATTAAATTCTTTAATTGGATTATGCTCTTTTAATTCCCTGACAATCCAATGAGGAGAGACCCTCTCCAGATAGGTGAACGTGGACATTCTTATTCCTTTAGCTCTTTGGAAAGGTACTATTTCTACTACCAAGATACAGAAACCAGGGATTTGAACGAATTCAAAACTAAGTACATACATTCATAAATACTATTTAACCCCCATGATGAAATGAAACTGAGATGGAATGAAATTTGCCAAATGTGAGTACTTGGAATAATAACCAGAGTAAGAAAAATTGTGGGTTGAAGTACTAGAATGGGAGTCTTGGGAGAGGTATAATAAATGCTTTCAGGAACCAAATGTGGGAGATGGCATTTGTGCCAGGTCTGTGAAGAGCGGCACGAAGTCACAGCGGCAAGGTTGGTTTTGCCTGGTCAGGCAAAAGATATGGTTGCTATGCAACAAGCATGCTGCTCTTGTTTTTTAAAAGGAAAATTATTTTCTAGAAGGGCCTCAACCAGTAATTTCCCCCAATCTGGTTATCATTTCAAGTACCCACATTTTTCAAATACTTGTCCATCCTGGAAAGAACCAGTTTGAAGCCCTATTGGAATCTCGCGCCCTTGTACTGTGACTCAAGGTAATTAATTCTTAATCTACAATCTTAAGGAAAGGATAACAATGTCTTATAGAGACAAGCCCTGAATGGCCCTCAGAGGTCAATTTTCCTCTATTTTTGTTTTTCTTTTGTCAATTTCATGAGCTTGACAGCAAGACCAGTGGTTAGCTGGTGATATTGCTAAACCACTTAGGAGAGGCAAAAGATTAGTGGATTTTCAGAAGAGGCCTCCTTACACTGAACCAACCACTAATTTCCGACAAATAATGTGCAGCCATATGGTTTGTAGGTCACTCAGGAAATATTTATTGAGCAATGACTATGAAATTGGCAATAGGAATGCAATGATAGGAAAAACTGTCATGAATTCCATTTTCAGAGAAAAAGTAAATAAATTAGACTTTGCATTGTGCTTGATCATATCAGTCAGAGTAGACTTAGGGAAAAAAATGCTATAGGAGAACAACTATCTCAGTCTAAAAGGAAATTTATCCATATAATAAATAATAGTACATTTATTTAAACAAAGCTGATAAGGTTATTTACATTTTGAGTGAGCAAATTGAAATACAAATTTTAATACAATTACGTAAATTAAGTGAATGAACATGATTTTCTATCATAATGTTTAATACATTTGAGAGATGACTAGATATTTATTCTGCTCAGAAAGTCTTATGTTTTGTAGTAATTATTGATAAAAATAGAAAAAGTATCTTAAGCAACATTAATAAGAAATAATATACACAATTATATTTTTAGAAACATATTTATTTACATCATTCCTGTGGTTACAAGATGCATATATTCTCTTCCCTGTTCTTGTTAAGAAGGAAATTTTCAATGAAGGATTTGAATACTCTAAGAACATATGTTCGTAAATGCTATCTAACCCACATACTAAAGTATGTCAGAGGAGCTCTGGTAACACAGTGGTTATGAGCCCAGCTGCTAATCTCACGGTCAGCAGTTCAAACCTACCAGCTGTTCCTCTGGAGAAACATGAGAATTTCTGCACCCATAAAGATTTACAGCCTCAGAAACTGTATACAGAGTCACTATGAATCAGAACTGACTCCATGGCTCATAACCAACAACAAAGTATGTCAATGTAATTAAAATTTCCTAATTTTGATTTTCATAGAGTTTATAGTTTAGCAGGGACCAATGAGGTTGACAGTCATCCCCTTAGGCTTTCATGAAAATCCCTTTTAATATTGTCCCCCAAATTCTCTGAAATGGGTCAGTACAGGAATTGAGTGGCCCCCTAGGGCATAAAATACATTAGAATAAAGCATCTATCTGAGTACATCTCCTCTCTACTAACAGACAAACTTTTATAAGAGATGCCAGCCAACAGCAAGAAGACTAAGGAAATAAAATCGAATGCATGGAAACTGAACAACACTCTGCTGAAAAGCAACTGGGTAAAAGAAGATATTAAATGTGAATTCATAAACTTCCTAGAAACAAACTAGATTGAAAACACAACATACCAAAATCTTTGGGACACGGTGAAAGTGGTGCTGAGAGGACAATTTATTGTGATACACACGCAAATCCAAAAAGAAGAAAGAACCAAAATGAACACATTAACACAGAATCTCCAACAATTAGAAACTGACCAACAGAGGGAACCTACAGTTACCAAAAGAAAAGAAATAATAAAGATAAGAGCAGACAAAAATGAGACTGAAAACAGAAAAACTATAGAAAGAATCAACAGGACAAGAAGCTGGTTCTTTGAAAGGATTAATAAAATTGACAAACCATTGGCAAACCTAACCTAAGAAAAGAGGGAGAAGACACATGGGCAGTGTCACAATGGAACCAAATGAAATCAAAAGGATAATAACAGAATACTATGAAGAATTGTACTCCAACAAATTTGAAAACTTAGAAGAGATGGATGCATTTTTAGAAAAACATGACCTACCAAAACTTATTACAGAGTGAAGTAGAAAACTTGAACAGACCCATAACAAAAGAAGAAATTGATCAGGTCATCAAAAAACTCCCAACTAAAAGGACCAAACATTCAGGGAAGAGCTGTCACCAATTCTACTCAAATTACTACAGAATATAGAAGAGGACAGAAAACTTCCTATACTTTTTATGAAGCAAGCATAACCCTCATACCAAAACAAGGGAAAGACATCACTAAGAAAGAAAACTACAGACCAATA
>NW_006408587.1:10732084-10733599 GCF_000296735.1 Chrysochloris asiatica
GGAAGATTAGAGAAGAACAAAGTCACTTACGAAAAACACAAAGTCACTTACGGAAAGCAGATCTTATCAGGGTAGCTAAGGAGTATGTGGAAGGAAGCAGGATGTCAAGGAAAATATTTTGATGTTCCTTGATGTAATTTGAAAGTTCATGAATCATAAAACAATGTAATCACCGAATAAATTGTACTTTAAAGAAATTGATTACTATGAAATCAGTGTGTATTGTAATGGTATATAAGCAGCTGAAAATTTGAGTAAAGTAGAAGATCTTGGATTCATCTTGACCCATCGACTCCGTGTAATTCCTTTTCTCTGATGCCACATCCCCCTTCAAGAGCCTCCTAACAAGTTTGTAGGGGCTGGTCCCCGACAGATGACCTTAGGGTTAACAGCCTGACTCGTAACTACCATACTACCAGAGCTTCTTGAATGATAGCTATAGATTTATTATAAATCCTGGCGTGACACTAAAGGATAAGCACTCTGCTTCAGAGTTGGTTTGAGCCGCAAGGTCGGTGCTTCAAACTCACCAGCCACTCCTCAGTAAGCTTATATAAGGTCATTATGAGTCAGAATCGACTCCACAGCACTTAACAACAACAACAACAACACAGCAATGATGACACAAATATATTTAATTCTTGCTAAAATGAAATTAGGTGCTCATGATGGAAATTAAATTACAGCATGAAATAAAAATAGTCAATGACACTTAAAAGGCTATTTATATATTAACCAACAATAATCAAACCTGTCTGGTTTAGTGACTATATTGAAAAGATGATGGAATATCTTAAAGAATGAAAATAGAGTGACAAAATAAGAGAGAAGAAGAAAGAGAACCAGAGACACTTTGAAGGACCTCAACAGTATTGGAGCAAGAGTTATTCTAGAATGTGCTACCTCTGAGACTCATTGCTGATGAAACCCAGTGGTTATTGTTGTTAAGCCCCATTGAATCAGTTCTGACTCATATCGACACTGTATAGGGTTTCTTGGGAGTGGCTGGTGTATTTGAACCACTGACATTGTAGCTAGTAGTCCCGTGCTTATCTTCTAGTGCCACACCAAGACTCCAGTACTTGTTTTTAGGTACTGTAATTGGGCAGTATTTCGTTCTGCTGTGCATAAGGTCGCTATGGGTCGGTATCTACTCGATGGCACTTAACAACAACAACAAAGTTAATTCTGATGCATAGTGTCAGTACACACAACAGAACTAAATGCTGCCCAGATTTGTGTCATCCTCACAATCATTGCTATCTTTGAGTCCATTGTTTCAGCTACTATATGAATTCATCTCAATGAATATCTTCCTTTTCATTCAATTTCTTTGGCATCAACCATGATGTTCTTCTTCAGGGACTGGCCCAAAGTTTGCGATGAAGCCTCATCATTGCTTTAAGGAGCATTCTGGCTCTACTTTCTCTAACAAATTTGTTTGTTTTTCTTGCAGTGTAGGGTGTAGTCTTCTGTTTCATCCTCACTGGCTTTAGTGTTTGGTGCATAAATTTG
>NW_006408587.1:10734139-10740026 GCF_000296735.1 Chrysochloris asiatica
TATGGATTGCATCTCAATGTCAAGAAAACAAAAATCCTCACTACTGGACCAATAAACAACATTCTTATCAATGGAGAAAAGATTGAAGTTGTCAAGGACATCATTCTTCTTGGATCAACTATCAACACTCATGAAAGCAACAGTTAAAAAATCAAATGACGTATTGCATTAGGCAAATCTAATGCACAAGACTTCTTTAAAGAGTTGAAGAGCAAAGATGTCAGCTTGAGGACTAAGGTGCGCCTGACCTAAGCCATGGTATTTTCAATACCTCATATTCATGCAAAAGCTGGACAGTGAATAAAGAAGACCGTAGAAGAATTGATGTATTTGAGTTATGTGTTGGAGGAGAGTATTGAAAGTGCCATGGGCTTCCAAAAGAAAAAACAGATCTGTGTTGAAAGAAGTCAGTTAGAGTGTTCCTTGGAGGCCAGGATGGCCAAACTTCATCTCTCATACTTCGGACATGTTGTCAGGAGGGACCAGTCATTGGAGAAAGATATCATGTTTGGTAAGGTGGGGGGGGGTGGCAAAGAAAAAGAGGAAGACCCCGAATGAGATGGATTGGCAAAGTGGCAGCATTAATGGGCTCAAGTGTGGCAACAGTTGTGCAGTTGGCCAGTAACAGGCATTGTTTCGTTCTGTTGTGCATGGAGTTGCTATGAGTCGGTACTGACTTGATGGCACCTAACAACAACAACAAGAACAACAAGGGTATAGTCAATAATCTTCACCAGTACCATCATTCAAATGTATCAATTCTTCTTCAGTCTTCCTTATTCATTGTTCAGCAGTCACATGCATATGAAAGTGTCATAGCTTGGGTAAGGCCAACCTTAGTCTTCAAAGTGCTTTTTAACACTGTAAGGAGATATTTTACAGCAGATTTGCCCAATATAAAACAGACAGACCCTTGGTTACAAACAAATGAGATTAGCTTCTAAAAGTGTCTTTAGGTTGAATTTGTAAGTCAAACAGGTGCATATGGTTCTGATAAGCCTTACTTTAGTACCAGAAAGATTCTAAGTCTTTTCAGTGATTAAAAAAGCTGCACATGCAGCAATCAAAGGTGCCTATGATGGAGCACTTGTTACTAGTAGGGAGAGCTGGGGGAGTAGTGTGTTATACATTGGGCTGCTAACTGCAAGGTCAGCATTTCAACTCTAAGAACCATTCCAAGGAGGAAGAGATGAGGTTTTCTGCTTCTGTAAAAGTTTACAGTTTCAGAAATCCTATGCAGGTTTGCTTTGAATCGGAACTGACTCAAAGGCACATAACAACAGGGGTTGGTTACTCATTTCAAAGTGAGGATAAATTGTTGTTAAGCGCTTTCCAGACCATTCTGACTCATAGCAACCCTGTATAGGGTTTCCAAGGAGCAGCTGGTAGGTTTGAACTGCTGACCTTGCAGCTTGAACTGACCTTGTGGTCTAGTGCCTATTCTATAGAACTACACCAAGACTCCTGAGGACACATTTACATAACATTGAAGGGCAAGTCTGTAAACTGGATTCATAACCTGGTATTTACTCTGTTGTTGCAAGAGTCATTAACCCATATGTCATTTGATTTCTTGACTGCTGCTTCAGTGAGTGTTGATGGTGGATCCAAATAAAATGGAATATTTGACAATTTAAATCTTTTCTCTGCTTATCATGATGCTTATTGGTTCAGTTGTGAGGATTTTCATGTTCTTTATACTGAGGTGTAATCCATACTGAAAGTTGTAGACTTTCGTTTTCATCAGCAAGTGTTTCAAGTCTTGTTCACTTTTAGCAAGCAAGGCTGCGACATCTGCATGTCACAGGCTCATGAGTCTTCCTCCAATCCTGATGCTGAGTCCTTCTTCATACATTCCAGCTTCTCAGATTATTTGCTCAGCATACAGATTGAACTAATTGGATAAAAGGTTAAAACCCTGACACACACCATTTCTGATTTTAAGGTCAATAGAATAGCTTATCTATTAGGTTTGTTGACTGATACATGCCATTGAGTTGGTTCCTATTGATAGCGATGCTATTTAGGATTTCTGAGGAGCAACTGGTGAGATTGAACCACTGACCTTTCAGTTCAGCCTTGTAGCCCAGTGCTTATCCTACAGCACCTCACCAGGACTCCTATTATAGTTATTATGGTATAACAGATTACCCACAACCTAATTGCTAAAAATACTTACTTCTTACAGCTTCTTCCTTAAGAAATCTTGATATGATTTGACTGGGCTTTCTGCTTCAGGATCTCTCAAGACTGCAATCAGTGCATATGATTGTAGTCATCTTAAGGTTCAACTGGAGGAGATCTACTTCCAGGCATGACTGTTGACAGAATTCAATTCATATGTGCTGTTGGGCTGAGAGCCTTTGTTCTTGGTAGTGACTAGCCAGAGGTTACCCTCACTTCCTTCCTATCTGGACCTCTCTATGATCCTCTCTACGATGATAGCTTGCTTCATAAAAGCATGCACGCTTAGAAGGCAATAGAGAGAATACCAGCAATACAGAAGTCATTTTTGTAACCTAATCACAGAAGTGGCATCTCATCACCTTTGTGCTGTTCTGTTCCTTAGAAGTCAGTGACTAGGGTCAGCCCAAATGGAAGGGAAGCGGATCCTACAGTGGCATGCTTACCAACAAGGGTGATCATTGACAGTCATATCAGACACTTTCTACCATGCCCAGTCTCAATTTTTCCTGATCTCAAGTTTCAGGAGAGAAAAAAATGAAAAAATAAGGAAACTTAGGACAGTTGTTTATTCCTTAATTAATGAATTGGGGTAAACAATAATAGAGAAAAGATCCTGCCAGTCAGAACCAAGACAAATATCAGAGGCTATTTCTAGAGAAGAAGAGATTAGCATAGATTGGACAGAAGGAGTCCACTACATCTATCTAGAATGATACATGAAGGTTAATATAACATTAGAATCTATTGTTAAATAACATACATCTGAATATTTTGATATAAAACTACTTGCTATAAACACAAATGTGATGCTTATGTCTTAATGTGTTCTCTGGAGTGGTGGTTCTTAGCAGTAGCATTTTCCCCACATGATTTTTTGAGGAACAAAGCACTGTGTATCCTGACAGGAAGGAAAGTACTATATATAATTCCTATTTCACTGAAGTCCAGATGGAAACATGACATGGCTTCACAATTTTCTTTGGTAAAAGATTCCAGAATTTCCGAAGGCCATGATACCTAATTTCATTTTTCTTTGTGTAGTTAGGTGTATGTGTGCCTCTGGCTTCAGAAGACTCAGTGTTTTACAAATGTTACAATAAAATAAGACCATAGACATTAAGGATTAAACATTAAACATTCTTTACATCAGATTGGGTGGATCTTAAACCTCAACAAATTTTTTGAAATTCATATTGCTAATAAGTATTTTCCAATTTTTTTTTGGTTTGTTTGATAACACTAATAGACATCAAAGCATGAGCTAATTATTTTGAGAGTTGTTATGCCTTAAATATGATATAGATACTATGTTTGTCAGTTCTTTATCCTGATATCATTTAGCTTAAGCAACACAGAAACAAAGATTTGAACACCTAACAACCAGGAACCTAAATTAAAAACCAGACAGTTCATCCTAGCCAATGACTTTTATCTGATTAGATCTTGTCTTTTATCTTTGCATTTTATTACTGCACATAAAATCGTCTTCAATTAGTGGAGATGGTTTCATGTTGATTTGTTCCTTTTAATTATTCTGAATGTAGACTACCTTGAGGGTAAATCAGGTCCATACTAAATTTAAAGTCAAGGATTAGGTATGCTTTGAAATGTTTAGGCACAGACAAGTGGGCCTCATAAGGGATATTGGAAAACAATCTTTTCCTTTTTATTTACTGTCTGTTCACAATCACCTTATGGATTTAATTTCTCCCTATTCCTTGGTAAAATCTCAGGCAGGCTACATAATTTCTCTGGTCTTCATTTATTGAAAAGAATATCAGTCACTTTGGTCATCCATATAATCTCAGTTTATTAATGAAATATCCTACCAAGGAAATAATCAGAATTCTGAATTTCTAGATTGTTAGCTCATGGAGGTCTGGTATGGTGCTGTAGGATAAGCACTGGACATATTATGGTAGTGGTGGTGATTTTGTTCCATTGAGATGGTTCTGACTCATAGTAATCCTGTATAGGGTTTCTGAAGCAGTACATCTTTACAGGAGCAGAAAGTCTCATCTTTGGGGGTGGCTGGTAGATTCAAATTGCTGACCTCGCCATTAGCAGTCCAGTTTCTCACCCACAACACTACCAGGGCTCCTTGGACATATAAACATACGAAAAGATATTTCAGATGTATGAGACTTTACTGTTTAAAAACAAACAAAAAAACCAAGTGTGGTAATAAATCTAGATGTATATCACAGATCCTGCTCCCATTTACGTTCTAGAATTATGGCTGGGGGTGAGGAAATCTGCCAGAAACTACATCTTCCAGTTTTCCTTGTCTCTAGGGAGCATTTCCACCACTCACCTGTCAGTTTGTCATACTGTGGTGGCTTGTGAGTTGCTGTGATTCTGAAAGCTATAACACTGGTATCTTAAATACCAGCAGGGTCACCCATGGTGGACAGGTTTCAGATGAGCTTCCAGATGAAGACAGATTAGGAAGAAGGAGTGACAAACTACTTCTGAACATTTAGTTACTGAAAAACTTATGAATATCAGAGAAACACTTTCAGACATAGTGCCAGAAAATGAGCCCCTCAGGTTGGAAGGCGCTAAAATGCAACTAAGGAAGAGCTGCCTCCTCAAAGTAGAGTTGACCGTGATGATGTGAATGGAGAAAAGCCCACAGGACCTTCATTTGCTGATGGGCACAACTAAAAATTAAGAGAAACAGCTGTAAACATCCGCTGAAGATCAGAACATGGAATGTATGATGTATGAATCTGGGAAAATTGGAAGTTGTCAAAAATGAAGTGGAATGCATAAAGATCAATATCTTAGGCATTAGTGAGCTGAAATGGACTGGTATTTGCCATTTTGAATCCAATGACCACATGGTTGACGATGCTGGGAATGACAAATTGATAAGGAATGGTGCTGCATTCATTATCAAAAAGAACGTATCCAGATCAGTCATGAGGTACAATGCTGTCTGTGATAGGATAATATCCATGCACCTACAAGGAAGCCCAGTTAATACCACTATTATTCAAATTTATGCACCAACCACTAAAGCCAGTGAGGATGAAATTGAGGAATTCTACCAACTTCTTCAACCTGAAATTGATCAAACATGCAATCAAGATGTATTGATCATTATTGGTGATTGGAATTCAAAAATTAGGAGCAAAGAGGAAGGATTAGTAGTTGGAAAATATGGCCTTGGTGATAGAAATGATGCTGGAGAATGCATGATAGAATTCTGCAAAATCAATGATTTGTTCACTTCAAATACCCTGTTTAGACAGCATAAGTGATGACTATACACATAGACCTTACCAGATGGAATACATAGAAATCAAATTGACTACATCTGTGGACAGAGAAGATGGAAAAGCTCCATATCATCAGTGAAAACAAGGCCAGGGCAACTGAAGCTGAAGAAAATGAAAACAAGTCCATGACCATGAATGTATCCCACCTGAATTTAGAGATCATTTCAAGAACAGATTTAATACATTAAACACTAAAGACCGAAGACTAGAAGAGTTGTGGGATGACATCAAGAATATCATACGTGAAGAAAGCAAAAAGTCATTGAGAAGGCAAGAAAGAAGGAAAAGGTCAAAATGGATTTCAGAAAAGACACTGAAACTTGCTCTCCAGTGTAGAGATGCTAAAGCAAATGGAAGAAATGAGGAGGTACAAGAGCTGAACAGAAAATGTCAAAGAGTAGCTCGAGAAGATAAAG
>NW_006408587.1:10741195-10741829 GCF_000296735.1 Chrysochloris asiatica
CAGTGTTTTGGTCTGCTGTGCGTAAGGTCGCTATGAGTCAATACCAACTCGATGGCACCTAACAACAACAATACAGTATATTTGAAGTTGTGAATGTTCTGTTTCCCATAGTTTCCACATTCATGTATATTCCATTGGCTAGACTCTTTACATCCTTGTATATCATAGCTAGAAACAGGACTGTGCTTAATTTTTTACTGATGGATTGAGATTAGTAAATTATCATGATCTCACAATACAGAATTCCACACAACAGGTGAAATGAATGAATGAGTGTAAGAGAATAAAACAATAATTTCCAAAAGTAAAAATATTTAGTAAAAGAAAAAAGTGCCTCCTTCCTTCCAGTGCTTGGCATTTCCCCTGGAGAATTTCTGTATTTACATTTACATTCATGCTCTCTCTCTCTAGTTTGGAGAATTTTAGGATTTAGATATGTTTGACTATAATTTCACATTCTGCATTCAACCATGCATATATGATTTCTGTAAGGGCAAAGGTACTAAACATATTTAAATCTCTATCTTTAAAAAAATGACTTTAACCTCTTCACAGATAGCGTCTGTCCAATGAGCTTTCTAGACTATCACAGCTTTTTTGTCTAACTCATTTGCCTTTGCTCAATTATTTTCAC
>NW_006408587.1:10741929-10745169 GCF_000296735.1 Chrysochloris asiatica
GACTCGATGGCACCTAACAACAACAGGGAGCATTTATGAGTGCATTCAGACCAATGAAATGTGAACAACATTTTTGTACTCTACTTCCAGTACTGGGATCCAGAAACTGCATATACTATTTTCCATTCTTCTTTTCCCATCTGTTAGCTGTATGCCAAACTTTTAGGGTCAACTTGTAAGTCACATGTTGAATTTAGATGACCACTGTAATATTTCTTAACTTTTTGTTTGTTTTATAATGTTACTAGGAAATAATGTTTTTGTTTTCTTTATAATGTTACTGGGAAAAGAGAAAATAATTTGAGTCTTATTCACATTTAAAGGGTCTCATCGTCTCAAAAACTCAAATTCAAACTCACTGATGTTGAGTCAATTCCAACTCACAGCAATCTTGTATCGACTTTCTGAGGCTGTTTATGAGAGCAGAAAGCCTCTTCTTTCTCCCTTCAAACAGCTGATGGGCTTGAACTGCTGGCCTTGTGGTTAGCAGCCTAGTGTTTATTCTATAGCACTACACCCTAATTTAGGCTGCCTGTCTTCATTGAAGAAGCAAACATACCCAAGTCCTTCTCTATGTTCCTTATTTAAGCTTGAACCCTTTATCTCCCATGATAGTAACCATGATTTCTGATAAGTCTAAATTCATGTATGGAAGGAAAATGGAAGATAAAATGTAAAAAAAAAACCACCAGAATACGTCTTTCTTGACTGGTGTTATCTTAAGCAATTAAAAAATTCTCTGTGAGAATTAGAATAAGAACTACTTTTTCTTTTTTGAAATACTGCTTAAGGGATACAATTTCTGGGTATCCCTTTGTGTTTTTCTCACATCTGAAGTTTCATTTCCCCTCATGGAGGATGAATTGAGCTCCTTCTAAGGCAAACTTATGGCCGTTCACTCTCTAATACTCCATATCTGGCCTATCATTCCTTGGTGCTAATGCTATCAAAAGTTCATCTACTTCCTAACCATGAGCAAATCTCTCCATTCTAATATCACGAGTTATTCCAAATAGCTCTTGTTCGTTAGATTCCTTAAATGAGAATTATACCCAAGTCCATGTATTTTCAAAATTCTTGGGTTCTTATATAAATCTTTCTGTGTTCACTTGAACATGATATCACTAGGCTTCAGTTAAAATGTGAACCATTGCCCTTCTTCCACAGGAGCAGAGACTCTTTGCACACAGTGGAAAAATATCTCCAGGAAATCCTTTCTCCAAATATAATCTACGTTTGCTTCTTCAATCCCTTTTCCCCTCTGATGTCCTGGTCTACATGACAATAGTGGTTAGACCCAACCTGTGTTATGTGAGGGGTGAAATACTACTTGTTTAGTGTGTGAACCAGTTACAAAAGGAAGAAAAAAATTGTTATGATTTATTGAAATTACTAAAGCTCCAACAAACTATATTACTAAAGTCAATATTCAGATACTATCTAAACCCAGAGAAAACAAAACTGTAACAGGATAAGGAAACACAAATGAATACATCCCAAATTAGAAGCTATAAAATAAAGTAAATGATACCTTACTGTAAGGAATGCTGTAAAAAAACCCAGCAATCCAAACAGAACATAATAGAACACTAAAATTAAGAAGTAAATTTAATTTAAAATAATAAAATAAAAGTGAAAGGATATATAAAAGCACTATGAAAAATGCAGTACAATATTAAAAATACAGGTAGATTTGAAAAAACACTTAGAATGTCTATGAAACTAAATATATGTAAATTTAGTGGAATCAAGAAATGAGATATACCTTAATCTAATGAAAAATTTAAATTAGTTATACATTATAATAAGGAGAATAAATACTATTGAAGAGTTTAGAAATGAAAACATAGATCTAAACAAATTATCCATAATACAACAGAAAGTTATGGAATATGAATGAGAATTAAGAGAAATAAAGAAAAGGCTCCTAGATTGTGTAGAAATATAATTCTAGGAGAAAAATACTTTTCTGATCAACGAAGCCCCAAGTAGAATAAATAAATAAGTAAATAAGGAATAAGCTCACAGACACATGGGATAAGAAAGGTAAAAATCTTAAGAGAAATCATGTTTTAAAAATTAGGCAAATAAATACTTCCCATCAGCAGTAATAATTGCTAGTTGTAAATTTAATATGATCAGAGCCCTGTCTTAGAATTTCATACCTAGCTAAAATTCAGTAAAAGGAAAATGAATGCACAAAGAATGAGAGATGCAAAAGAAAGAGTGAAAAACTAATAGGTAAATGCACTTACAAACTTCAATAGAAATGAAGTGTGAAGAAAAGCTAATGGGGGAGTTTAAATCCAGGATGAAACTAAAGAAGAATTGCAAGAGAGAGAGTAAAGAGAAGATTGTAATTAAATTATTCCAGTATCCTTTTATTTGGGGAAGTAGAGAGTCATTGATTAAATTTATGAATTATATTTATGCATTATGATTTGCTAAATACATGTGTTTATATATTGCAAAAATATAATGATTTCCATTAAAAGGTAGAATCAATTACCATCTTCTTCTGGATGTAATATAAAAGCAACATAGTGACTAGGGGGAAAGCCTTCAAACTCTGTTGCTAGCTAACCCAGAAGACGGAAAAAACTCTGAGACTTATAAACCACAAAACAATGCCCAAATAAGATAAGACTGGCAAGAAGCCATTCAGGGCTATGTGCTAAGACTGCCAGAAGCTTCATGGGGTGGACGTTGTGGAGCATCTATAGAGACACAGCACTGAAGAAGCAAATTTCAGAAGAGAAAATAAACTTGTGTGGGTTTAAACTGTTTTTTAAAAAGCTTTTGTGCACATGTAGCCAAAAATAACCCAGAATGATACAAATAGAATTTTTAAATGATAGAATGTTCTGCAATCCATGTTAGAAAACAATGGCTATCCATATTTTTATGGGAGATCTATTTAAGTTCCATAAAGCAAAAAAGAATTTCCGGGTGAATCAAATATGCAAAACAAAGTTTTAGAATGTTCAAAAGTTATCATCAGGATTCTAGGTGAAAGATGTCTTAAATGATTCAGAAAGAACAGGCAAGTAAATTTGTACATATAAATATTGCAAATTTCTATATATAGCAAATGAAGAGAACCCATATCCTGGGAGAAGTCATTCACAATGCAATAAAGGATTAATTCCATGTATATGGATACATACACAAAAAAATATATTATATTATATATATATATATGTTGTTGTTATGTTCCATGGAGTCAGTTCCTACTCATAG
>NW_006408587.1:10748225-10756689 GCF_000296735.1 Chrysochloris asiatica
TCTAATGCTATTACTTTGGTTCCTTAATAAATCAGAGCGGTATCTATTTCCTAGGCTCTTCTTTATAATTCTCTTTTACCTCTTATTTGGGAATAATTTTATGAATACTGGCCTCCCATGAATGAAAATAGATTAAATAAGTAGCATCAGTACTACTGATCGAAAACTGCCAGGTGCTTCTTCTCATACTTCTCACAATCTTTGGGTTAATTAAGATTTAAGACCTCCCCCAACCTCCATCATCTTCCCTAGACCTAGATCTAGCAAGTAGTCTCTCTGCTGCTAAACTAGCCTGCACGCAGAACAAAGTGAGCATTGTCTTACATTTTACAACCATTCTGAAAATCTGTTTGCACAGTTATTCCTGAAGATCTTAAACATGGCTTTTTAGTCATTGCACAAAAAAGTTTGTTCACACTTAAGCATTTCTGAATGCCTTCAATAAAAAAATAAAAATGTACCAATTCTAAGAATCTACTATACAATTCATGAAATTTCCTATTAAACCACTCTAATTTGAGGTAAAAAAAAAAAAAAAAAAAGTTCTGTACACCTTCCAGAACAGTTAAAGGCGAAGGGCAGTATTCCAAGTGGCTGGTGAACTTGAAACCATCGAATCAATCAGATTTTAAAAGAACCTTCCCACTTGTCTCTTTAGTTAGGGTGTACATTCTTTTTGATTCATGAATAATATCCTTCTCCCTTCAAAATATTTCTTGAAGTTCAGAAAAACTGATCATTTCCACCAGACATCCATATAGTTGCTCTATTTAATTGCTAAAGATGCAGAATTTAGGGAACGCCAAGAAAACTGTTCTTGATTTTGAACTGAGCACTTCTTATTACCCTCAAATCAAAATCCATTTGTGTAGATACAACTTTTGTGAAAATATTTTTTTCTGTGTATGCTTTCCCCTGCTCCAGTGAGTCCCTTTAATGGATGACTAACAATGTCACTATCTACACACCTGTTTTAAGCAATCATCACACCAAAAAATTGGTGTTGGTTTTCCATCAGGAAGATGGATTAATATAGTAGCATTGTACATAGGACAAATGCTGTCTTTTTTATCCATCGGCAGACATAGGCTCTATAATTTTCATTAGAAGAGAAAAATTTTTCTACCTGAGCACACAACTTCCAGTGACATTAAAATGAAAAGATAACTTTTATGTTCAAACGATTGTGATTATTTAATACCATATTAGCAAATGATTGAAATCACTGCTGGTCTGTCAATTTGTCATACTATGGTGGCTTATGTGTTATTATGATGCTGGAAACTGTACCACCAGTGTTTCAAATGCTACCAGGGTCACCCATGGTGGACAGGTTTCAATGCAGCTTCCAGACTAAGACAATCTAGAAAGAAGGAACATGAGGTCACTGCTGAATGGTTAGCCATGGAAACACTTATGAAGCACAGCAGAACACTGTCAGATACAGTGCCAGAAGATAAGTTCCTTAGGATAGAAGACATTCAATATATGACTGGGGAAAAGTAGAGTTGACCTTCAAGACAGGAATGGAATAAAACTTTCAGAACCTTCAGTTGTTGATGTTGCATAACTCAAAATGGAAAGAACAGCTGTAAATATCCATTAATAATCAGAATGTGGAATGCACAAAATATGAATCTAGGAAAATTGGAAGTCATCAAAAATGAAATAGAATGCATAAAGATCAATATGCTAGGCATTACTGAGCTGAAATGGACTGGTGTATTGGCCATTTTGAATCAAACAATTATATGGTTTACTATGATAGCAATGACAAATTGAATGGTGTCACATTCATTATTTAAAAATGTATTTAAAGATCTTTCTTGAAGTACAATGCTATCTGTGATAGGATAGTATCCATATACCTACAAGGAAGACCAGTAAATACCACTATTATTCAAATTTATGCACCACTCACTTAAATCAGTAAGGATGAAATTGAAGGATTCTAGCAATTTTTTTAGTCTGTAATTTATCAAAAATGGAATCAAAATGCTTTGATCATTACTGGTGACTGGAATGCAAAAACTAGAAACAAAGAAGAAAGATCAGTAATTGGAAAACATGGCCTTTACACAGAAACAATGCTGAAGATCAAATGATAGAATTTTGCAAGACCACCAACTTCTTCATTGCAAATAACTTTCTTTAACAACATAAAACGTGACTATACACATAGACCTCACCAGATGGAATATCATTGTTGTTGTTGCTAAGTGCCATTGAGTCTATTCCAACACATAGAGACCCTGTATTGGGTTTTCAAAGAGTAACTGGTGAGCTGGAAGCACTGATCTAGCGGTTCAAACCCACCTTGTAGCTCAGTGCATTAACCCACAGTACCACACCAGGACTCCAGATGGAATATACAAGAATCAAACTGACTACATCTGTGAAAAGAGAAGATGGAGAAGCTTAATATCAACAGCCTAAAGAGGTCAATGGAGTCCTGGTGTGACACTGTGGGCTAATGCATCAGACTGCAAAGTCATTTGAACTGCAAGGTCGGTGGTTCAAGCTCATCAGCTGCTCCTTGGAAACCCTATATAGGGTTGTTATTGGTAGGAATTGACTCGATGACAAGTAACAACAACAACAGCAACAAGCAAGGTCAGGGATTGACTATAGAACAGATCATCAATTGCTCATATTCAAGTTCAGGTTGAAGTTGAAGAAAATGAAAACAAGTCCACAAAACCCAACATATGACTTTGAGTATATCCCACCTGCAATCAGAGATCATCTGAGAAACAGATTTGATGAATTATACAAACCATAAGTGTATGGGATGACATCAAAATCATACATGAATAAAGCAAAAAAAAAAAAATCACTAAAGAGAAAGAAAAGACAGAAAATATAAAAATGGATGTCAGAATAAACTCTGAAACTTGTTCTGTGTCTATAAAAGCTAAAGCAAATGGAAAAAATGAGAAAGTAAAAGAGCTGAACAGAAAATCTCATAGGACAGCTCAAGAAGAAAAAGTCAAATACTCTAATGAAAAGTGCAAAGAACTGGAGTTATTTGGTGAAAAAATGCAAAGAACTGGAGTTATAAGTTGAAAACAGTGAAGCAAAAATTCAAACCTTGTGTTGCAATATTAAAGGCAACAGCAGTTAATAACAATAGGCAAAATTGGGAACACAGTAGCTCCGTATGATAAGCACTGGACTGCAAACTACAAGATTTGTGGTTCAAGTGTATGAGATTCCACAAAGATGTACAGCTTCAGAAACCCTATAAAGGATCTCTATGAATCCAATTACCCTTAACACCAATGTGGGCAGAATGTTAAACAATACATAAAGCATCAAAAAATGGTGCAAAGGATTTACAGAGTCACTGTACCAAAAAGAATTGGTAGATGTCCAACCATTTCAAGAGGTAGCATATTATCAAGAGCTGATGGTATTGAAGGAAGAAGTGTAAGCTACTCTAAAGGCATTGGCAAAAACAACAACAACAAACAAACAAGGCTCCAGGAATTTATAGAATACACATTGAAAAATTTCACAAACTTATGCAGCTCTAAAGGGGCTCACTTGTCTGTTTATACCAAGAAATTTGGAAGACAACTACCTGGTCAGCATGATTAGAAGCACTCCATGTTTGTGCCCATTTCAAAGAAAAATGACCCAATGGAATGTAAAAGTCATTAAACTATATAATCAATTATACACAAGTAAATTTTGCTGATGATAATTTAAAAAAGTTTGCAGCAGTACATCAACAGGGAACTGCCAGAAATTAAAGTTGAGTTCAGGAAAGGACATAGAACAAGGGCTATCACTGATGAGATCAGATAGATCGCAGCTAAAAGCAGAGAATACCGGAAAGATGTTTACTTGTACTTTATTGACTATGCAAAGACATTCAACTGTGTGGATCATAGCAAACTATGGATAGCATTGTGAAGAATGGATATTTCAGAACACTTAATTGGAGTCATGAGGAACTTGTTCAGAGACCAAGAAGCAGTTATTCACACAGAACACGGGGATATTGAATGGCTTAAAATAAGGATAGGTGTGTGCCACGGTTGAATCCTTTCACCATATATTTTCAATCTTCATGCTAAGTAAATTAATTGAGAGACTGGATTATATGGAGAACAACATGGCATCGGGATTGTAGGATGACTCATTAGCAATTTGTGATACTCAGATGACACTTTCTTGCTTGCTGAAAGTGAAGAGGATTTGAAATACTGATAAAGATAAAAAAAAAACTACAACCTTCAGTATGGAAAGAAAACAAAAATCTTCACAAATTGACCAATAAGTAAAATCATGATAGATGAGAAAAGACTGAAATTGTCAAAGATTTCATTTTGTTTGGATCCACAGTCAGCACTCATGGAAGCATGAGTAAAGAATCAAAAGATGTATGGTAGATAAATCTGTTGCAAAACACTTCTTGAAAGTGTTCAAAAGCAAAGATTTCACCTTGAGGATTAAGTTATGCCTTACTTAAGCCACGATACTTTTAATCACCTCATATACATGTGAAAGTTGAATAATGAATTAGGAAGACTCTAGAAAATCGAATTGTGGTGTTGGTGAAGAATATTGTAAGTACCATGGACTGCCAGAAGAACAAACAAATCTGTCTTGGAAGAAGCACAACCAGAATGCTCCTTACAAGAAAGGACAGCAAGATTTTGTCTCTTGTTCTTTGGACATATTGTCAGGAGGGATCAGCTCCTGGAGAAGACATCATGCTTGGTAAAGTAGAGAGTCAGAGAAAAAGAGGAAGTCCTCCAACAAGATGGACTGACACAGTGGCAGCAACAATGGGATCAATGTAATAATAATTGGCAATAACTGTGAGGACTCCTCAGTGTAGTGCATAGGGTTGCTATGACTCAGAACTTCTCCACAGCACCTCACAACAACATCTTTTATAACTGCCTGTTTCCTGCTGTGTCATATTTGCTCATGGATATGAAAATTTTAATCGGTCATTTTCTCTAACCAGAATCCTTTATCTGATTTCCTCCTGGCAATTTCCTACTCATTCTTTAGAACTTATAAAATCTATTAAAAACATTTTAGCTTCAAGAATCTATGCAGTATATTTATGGTTACTTTTATCTGGAAATTTCTGGCAGCTGCATTGCCCTCTTTCACTCACTTTTCTGCAGCCACAGCGGCATTACCTCAATGGAATCTGAAACCCATAGCTCTTCCACAACCTCCAAAGTTGAAGGTTCCTGACTTGAGGAAAATCCCATCTTTCTTTTACTTTAAGGTTGTTGTTGTTAGGTGCCATCAAGTTGGTACCGACTCATAGCTACCTTATGCACAGTAGAACGAAACACTGCCCGATCCTGAGCCACCCTCACTATTGTTGCTACGCTTGAGCCCATTGATGCTGCCACTTTGCCAATCCATCTCACTGGGGGTCTTCCAATTAAAAAGAAGACTGACAGAGAGTTCTTTGACATTGCCTTCCATATAAAAACAAATAATTTTTCTTCTTGAGTACCCTTGATGTGGCTTTCAGTTATTGGATTCATCCCTTCACATCTCTCATCCTATCATGCAGTGCCAGCTGTATTGGTATATCATGTGGTACATTACAGGCAGTCCCTAATTTATGATGGTATTTTGTAAGTCAAATACATTTATTTATTTACCTATTTTAGTTTTCATAAATATTGCCTTTTATTTTCACTACCTTTACAAATCTGAGCTTTGAATATCTACAAGTAACTATTTGAGAATGATATTATCATAAATTATATGTAGTACATATTACTAATGATAAGATGTATAAAGAACAAACATGGTCATACGTGTTGTTCATCTTAACTCACATTGGGGGCTACATGTATTTTTGTTCATATATGTATTATTGTAAGTTGTCATCGAGTCATCTCTGGCTCCTGGTGAGTCAGAACTTACGAATAACAGAACTAAACATTAACCAGGCCCGATGCCATCTTCATGACCTCTGAGATGTTTGAGTCCATCGTTGTGGCCATTGCATAGTAACTTCCAAGCTAGGGGGTTCATCTCCTAGTACCATTATCAGACCATATTCTATTGCGATTTGTAAGGTTTTCATTGACTAACTTTTGGAAGTAGATCAGTAGGCCTTTCTTCTTAGTCTGCCTTAGTCTGAAAGCTCCACTGAAACCTGTCCAACATGATTGATCCTCCTGATGTTTGAAATACCAGTGCCATAGTTTCATAACAACACACAGCACAACAAGCTAATAGATAACAATTCGTTATTTTTCATCTTTAATGTACATATTAACCTTCATGCCCAGTTTTTATGGATCAGCAATATTATTCTTCCATAGAAGTTGCCCAGTGCTTATTCCATCAAGAGAGGTCACTATGACCGTAATAGTTACAGCACTTCTGTTTCAGAAGCATATTGTAATGTTTGGGCCTGTGGGAGATGTTAGCTATAACATGTTAACATTAAAAGACTGGAGCATTTGTATTCTCCTCCTATTAGCTGTGTCTGAGGGTTGGTCAAAATTAACCAAAAACCAAATCATCTGCTGTCAAGTAAAGTTAAAATCAAAACAACCTTATCTGTTCTCCTTAGGGTTTGTTGTTGTTGTTAAGTGCCGTCGAGTCAATTCCGGCCCATGGTGACCCTGCACATGGTTTCCGAGGCTCTAAATCTTTAAGGGAGTAGAAAGCTTCATCTTTCTCCTGTGGAGCAGCTGGTAGTTTCAAACTGCTGACCTTGCTGTTTGCAGCCTGATTCGTAACCACTACGCTAGGGTTTTTAGTGACTGATTTTTCAAAAGTAGATTTCCAGACCTTTCTTCTAAGGTACCTCTAGTTAACACCTTAATACTTAACTGCTTGCAACACCCAGCCTCGGCCCCCACAAAATGACATATATTGTTTTCCCCAAAAAGTTTGTGGAAAAATTGCATTATCTTTTAATTCCATTTTTCCATGAACTTTTTGTAGCTTATGTGTGTTCATAAACACAGATATGGGTCCCTTAACCTTTGTGAAACAGCACATTATATGATTTGGATATTGTACCATCTCCATATTAAATCTCATGGGAGCCCTCTTCTGGTAGTTCCTATTACCACTGCTGTCACTACTGTTGCTGTTGGAGATTCCTGTGAGGCTAAAGGAATAGGAACCTGCAGTAGCTGAGAAGGTGGGGCAGAAGCAGAGTGAGAAGAAACTAGCAGGGCAGGAGCCGAGAGGGCCCATCCCATCTGCTGTTCTACCTCCTGAGCAGTAGGAGCAGCCTAGCTCAGGCTTCACAGCCCCTGTCACCACCGTCACCTGCCCTGCGGACAAAGTTCAAGAGGTTCTCTGCCTCACCTGACCTGTCCCACCTCTGGTCAAGTACTACAAGAGTCTGGGTTTGGGTCTTCAAAATCTTTGTGGTTGCTATTGTTAAGCACCATCAATTTGGTTCTGACTCCTAGCGACCCTGTATAGGGTTTCACAGACTTTAATTCTTTTTGGGATCAGAAAGCTACACCTGTCTTCACCTCAAAACCATTGTTGCTGTTGGTATTTGAATCAGTTCTGACTTATAACAACCCTAAGTACAACAGGACAAAACACTGCCTGGTATTGCCCCATCCTCATAACTGTTGTTATGTTTTGAGCCCATTGGTGCTGCCACGGTGTTAATCCATCTTGTTGGAGGTCTTCCTCATTTTTGCTGACACCCCACTTTTCTGAACATGATGTCCTTCTCCAGGGACTGGTCCCTCCTAACATGCCCAAAGTATAATAGATGAAGTCTGGCCATCCTCTTTTCCAGGCAGATTATTATTATTATTATTATTTTATTATGAATTATGTGATCGTTTACTTGGGAGAACATTACCTTTACATTCATCCTATCGTATATAGTTTCATTGCCATGGTTACAATCCCCTCCATGCATCATCAAACAACCAAAGGATATACTCTGCAAGCCTACCCCCTGGTCATCAGCACACAGCCGCTCTCCTACTCTGGGTCTAGAGTCCCTGGCCGCTCCATCTCTCCACTTCGTCATCTCCGCCTCCATCTCTGGCATCACTGTTTCTCTGGGCAGGGTCTTGTAGTCCGCTCTTCTCCCTTGATGATCCCAGGGACCTCCGCTCCTAGACTGCAAAGTCAATCACTCCCCTCCTTTTGCTACAAAACATCCACCTTTACATTTCCAACCCTCGCAGTCAGTCTGCTAACAATTATTTACAATTGTACCACGAGAACCTATCCCCATCTCCTTTCATTAGCCCCACCCAGACAGATTGGATACTACTCAGTGGAGATTCTACCTTCCTCCATACCCTGTGGATCTAGGCTCCCTCTTGAAAACTTGTAAGCCAGGCACTTCTTGCCTTTATAGCCCCCTCATCAACTTTGGGTAGCCGATGTCCAAGTTGCCTATCCCTATCTATTCTGTGTATGGAGGGGGTGGGAATGATCCTTGCTGTAAGGATTTGTTCCCTCTTTTGAGCTACTGCAT
>NW_006408587.1:10756789-10765621 GCF_000296735.1 Chrysochloris asiatica
CCCCATTTTGGGTAGCCAATGTCTAAGTTGCCTATCCCTATCTATTCTGTGTATGGAGGGGGTGGGAATGATCCTTGCTGTAAGGATTTGTTCCCTCTTTTGAGCTACTGCATCCATAGGTATAGGTCAAGTTCATAAAACTGTATCAGATTACTCTTTTTTTCCCTCTTCTTTCTTCTTCTAGTTGAGATCTGATCATCCAGTCATTGAAGCCAGGTCAAGGGGGTATTATCTGCAAGTGTGGGTGTTCTTGTGCATATGCCCTCTCTTCTTATCAGCTGGATGCTTTACTCTCCACTCTAGATCTCTGTGACTATGTCACTGACTCTGGGCCCAAGAGTCCCCAGGTCTTGTCACACTGCTGGCCAACCCAGTCTCCACCTGGGTTCACAGAAGTCTATCAAACATTGTAGGGCTTAGCTCGCAGCTTCATTCCCTCACTTCCCCTTATCAGTGACGAATGTGGTCACCAAGCAGAGTGACCTAATCTTAGTCTTGGAAGTGGGTTTTCCCTGAGGAGACCCGACCACTTGCCTTGATGTCTCCTGGTCGAGCAACTTGCTTGTTCTTGTAGTAATCAGTCGGACTGCCTATATTGTTTTGTATTTTTCCTGTTGGTCTTTCTTCAAGAAGTATCTTCTATTCTTCTAGCTGCTCCTGGCTGGTCTGCTTGTCTTTTCAAGTGGAAATGTCCCACCTCAGAAGATTCTGGATGTGGTTCAGGATTCCACCTATGGTCTTATGTAATGCAGAGGCTCCTCAGGAAGCCTCCTTCACTGAGCACGTTGTAGTCCCATTTTAGGTATTCCAAACAGTTATAGGCAGAAAACGGACTTACAAGCTTTCTATGGTGATATTTCTGGCTATTCCTTTCTCTTCCCCTCAAGTGTCTATTTTATAATGATACGCCAGGGAAACCAAGATTCAAAAGACAGTCAGGAAGATTATTTTGTTCTTCTGGAAGTTCATGGTACTTTCAATATTCTTCAGCAACACCATCATTCAAATGCATGGATTCTTATATGGTCTTTCTTATTCATTGCCCAACTTTCACATGCATATGAGATCATTGAAAATACCATGACTTGGTTCAGGCTCACTTTAGTCCTCAAAGTGACATCTTTGCTTTGTACACTTTTAAAAGATCTTTTGTAACAGATTTGCCTAATGCAATACAGTGTTTGATTTCTTGAATACTGCTTCCATGAGCATTGTGGACCCAAGCAAATTGAAGTCTTTAACAACTTCAATCTTTTCTCCATTTTCATGATGTTATTTATTGATCCAGTTGAGAGAATTTTCTTTTCCTGTACATTGAGGTGCAGTCCATACCAATGGTTGTGATCTTTGATCTTCACTAGTAAGTACTTCAAGTCCTCTTTGCTTCCAGCAACCCATTTTGTGTCATCTGCATATTGCAGGTTGTTAATGAGTCTTCCTCCAATCCTGATACCACATTTTTCTTATTATATCCCAGCTTCTTGGATTATTTGCTCAGCATATTGATTGAGTATGTATGGTGGAAAGATACAACCCTGGTACACACCTTTCCAGATTTTAAACCATTCAGTGTCCCCTTGTTTCATTAAAATGACTGCCTCATGGTCTATGTACAGATTGCTCATCATTACAATTAAGTGTTTTGGAGTGCCCATTCTTCACAATATTGACTATAGTTTGTATAGCTTGTTTAGATTCACACAGTCAAAACCATCAGGGGGCATAGTAAATAAACAGAAAGCTGCTTTCTCTTAAAATAAATAAATAAATAAAATAACTTTATGGGATCACAGAAGAGTGTATGGTTGGATGTTGCTTAAACAACATTAAGTGGTACATACCTGTACATAAATTTTTCCAGATATTTTCCAGAACATAGCATTTCCTTCAAAGTATTTGGAAAATACCTGGGAAAAAATTCTGTACATATATATTTTTTAGATATTTTCCACAACACATACCTTGAAGAACTTGGCATTTCCTTCAAAATATTTGGAAAATACCTGGGAAAAAAAAATCTGTGCATATTTTTTCCAGAACATGTACCTTGAAGAACTGGTACTTCCTTCAGCGCTTCACCAGGCAAGTTCAGTACTCCATTACTGAAAACCAAGTGTCTAAGTCTCCTTTACATTGGGGCTTCTCCCATCAATGTCTTCACCCAGTGACGTGAAGAAATTCTTTGATTCATTCCTTCACCCCTTTCTTTCAAATACTATCTCTCAAATGATACCACTGACCAATATAAAAATGGAAATAAAGATTCTCACAAGTCAGAGGTCTGGTAAACCATACAACTAATTATGAGCCTTAGAATGTTGATGAAAAATGGATTCTACAGTATTGAGGCAGAATTACCAGAAAATGCCTGCTTTCAAATAAATTCAAATTTCTTAAGTGAAATGGCTTTTAATATGTTCTTTAGGAATCCCCTTATAGAGTATTAATGAGTTAGTTCCCATAACTGATTGCAAGTGAGTCTTAGTAAGGGCTGTAATTAAAGTCTCAGATGTTTCGATTTTCACAAATAGAAGTTTGTCCTCCCTTGGTGCCTTTTATCCATGCTCAGAATTCTTTAGTCCTAGTGGATTTTTAAATTTAATTGTAAATTAGTAGACCCTACAGAGTTAAACATAAAACAAACAGAATGTTAATGGCCCATTTCATGAATATATATTCCAATGTGTCAACCTTTATCATCTCAACATATACAACATATATGATTAATAACACTAGTGACATTAATACTTTTGTAAAACATAAATGCAAGCTCCTCAGATTTACACAGATTTTGTCTCAACCTGAAAACTGCCTTTCTTTCTGAGACATATATATATAAATACTGTGGTTGTGGTGTTTACATACTCATTCAAAGTTTATCTTTCTGTAGAATTTCTACCTATGTCCAATGTACTACCGACTATGGTACATTTATATATGCAAAAAATGGTATAGGGACCATGTCTGACTTCTTCAGACTATACAAGGGGGAAGGATAATGAAACTCAGAATTAGCCCAAGGCCAGTTCCTGTGAGGCAGAGCTCACACCTGCCTCTATCTCCCAATATTCTGTATCGTATATCATACCAGCCATTCCTGCCACAGCACTCTCTACTTCTCGGATGGATTCGATAAAACATTGCTACAGCGGCATAGAACTCACAGACAATGCTCATAATAATTATTATTTTTTTAATGAAAATGAGCAGAATACTGTTAGGATCAGAAATGACTCAGGATACAAGAATTCTCTGGTAAGGAATGCCTCTTCTTAGCCATACTGCAGGCATGCCTTACGCTTGGCCTTAGTCACGTCCTGGGTCTTTCAGCTATGTGACCCCTTGGCCTCTGCCCTGCTCAGGCAAGTGTCACAAGACCCCTTTAGTGCTGTTGGTAAGTACCCGAGGGCATATTCTGTACTTTAGCCTCCTGCTGGAAGGCACTCAGCTTTACTCAATCCTGGGTTGGGAAGCCCACTGCTCTATCACTCTCCTCTGCTGCCTCTAATTTTCTAGGCAGAGAAACAATACTCTGCTCATGGCTCTTCTTTCTTGATGGCCCTGGGATCTTCTCTTTGCACCTAAAATGGCTCCTTCTAAACTTAGTGGGATGGCAAAACTAACCAATCCCCGTGTGGTTCCACCCAATAATTTCATAGGAGTTACAAAGATTATGGTGGTGGAAGTTAAGTGCCATCCAGTCGGTTCCAACTCATCTTGACCCTTGTATAGGGTTTCCAAGGAGTAGCTGATGGGTTTGAACCATTGACCTTGCAGTTAGCAGTCCAGCTCTATACTACAGCACCTGCGTCATAATTCATTCTACCGCAAATAGAGCAAAATGTTTCTTACATGCAATGAAGAGAAAGTAGGGCATTTTGGTCAAATTCTCTGGTTATTGAAATAATATTGTAATTTCTTCTCAGGGAACCTGCATTATCACTATTTCTCTTTAAGGTGTTCAATTGGAAAAGGAAACCAGTTACTATGTTTTGGTCATTACCAATGTTTATAGGGGTGTGAGAACATTTGGCCTTAGGCAGAAAAGGAAATATACATTAGATGTAGCTGAAGGACTAGAAGAAAATCAAAATCTAAAATGGGTAAATGGAAGTGAAATTTGATGCCCCTAAAATTGAAAGATGAGGAACTACATATCTGACAGCTGGTTTATTTTCTCAGTTAAACCGTCTTCCCACTTTAATTTACTCTAAGAATCTCCCCTCCATTCATTCTTTTTCAGTGCAATCATTCTATTGCTGGTGCTGAGGATTGTATGGAATTCAAAGCTAGCAGAGTATTGCTCTTACCTGGCTTTGGGATTAGTCCAATTTAGATGCATCAGTCAAACCGGTCCAATGAGCTGCAATAAAAATTATGCCGTAAAGCCTCAAATAATGCTCAGTCCACTGGACAAGAGCATCCGGACACTGCTGCTGCCACAGTCTTCCTTTAGCCTCTGGATGGGGGTAAGTGTGTGATAAATATAAGCCTAGGAGCTCTGATAGTGTAGTGGTTACGAATCGGGCTGCGAACTGCAAGGTCAGAACTTTGAAACTACCAGATGCTCCGTGGGAAAAAGATGAGAATTTCTGCTCCCGTAAAGATTTATAGACTTGGAAACCCTATACAGGGTCTCTATGGGTCGGAACCAACTCAATGGCACTTAACAACAACAACAACAGCACAGTGGAAGCAGAATCAAGAGATAGCCATGGAACTATGTCTGCTTGATTATTAGTCACATGGGATAAAACCTAATCTAAAGTCAAATGCACTCTTAACTCTTCAGTTATATGAGCTCAAACACGACTGATTTCTATAAGCCTAAAAGTAACTATTTGCCATGTGCCACAAAAAGAGTCATGGCTAATAATTAAAGAGAAGGATTAAGTACAGAAAGTCTATATCACCTTTGAAATAGAGGGTTATGGATTCATTAATCCCTTTCTGCTTTGCTTTAGATCAGAGTTAATTTGATGTGCTTTTGCCCAGTAATAAGTAATACCTCAAAAGCCCACAGGAATTTAATAATTCTGTTTTTTGAAATACTGAATCCCTTGACAACCAAGAGAGCTAACACCTAATGGTATAATTCTTGACTAATGAGAGATGGGAGCTGGCACATGAATACTCTTCTCTTCCATCTGTCCATGAACATTTTGAGGCACATTCTACGTGTCATCCTAGCAGAATCTACACTCATTCTGACTTTCCTACCTTCTCTGTTCTACTTCCTATTCTCTAAGATTGCTTCCCAAATGGAGCCATCTGTACACAAGCCCTTGTCTCAGACTGATTTTCTGGGGGAATCTAGGCTACCACAATGACTTCTGGTTCTCTGTTTTACAGTTAGACTCCCATTGTGGTTAAGGGAATTGTTTGCTGCCATTTATAATAAATCCCTAAATTTTTCCATAATAGAAGACAAAGTTGTGGATGTGTGATCATAAATCAAAGCTGGCAGCTCACAATATCAAGTCTTGTGATTTGGGCTCCTATTCAACATCTGTATTGTTTGTTTTCTCTAAAGTATGCATATTCTGATCAGAAAGACATTCAGGCTTTAACTTGAATTATAGTTGCAACTGCTCTGGGTGAGGAAAAAAATCACATTCAGTTTGCCCATGGGACTCTCCAGAATGAATTTTGTTTATCCACTGTGAACTATACGTTAAGTCAGAACAGCCTAAATATACTCTCCAAAGTTGATAATAGGCTCAATTTTTATGTAGATATGTTCTCTGGAGTATGTAGAAGAATGTGAGTGGAGCCAGAGAAGAAGTCATTAACAATCAAAAATCTTTTATTTGCAAACCTGACTGTACATTAGAATCACATGGAGAAAATGCATTCTTAAAGAATACAGATTCCCAGACTCTACCCCAATAGTTCTAATTCCATAAATATAAGCTACTCTGACCTGAAATTATTGTTGTTGTTGCTAAGTATTGTCGAGTCAGTTCTGGCTCATAGCAACCCTGTCTAGGTTTTCAAGGAACAACTGATGGACTTGAACTGCCAACCTTAAGGTTCAAACTGACCTTGCAGTCTAGTGCATTATCCTGCAGTGCCACACCAGCACTCCTAACAAGCTCAGATCCATATACTTTATGTCAATACCTTTAAGAATTTGTTATCTAAAACATTTTTTTTTACCCAAGGGCTGCAAGTTGAGGCATATTCTAAATCATATTTTCTTATTTTCAAGTGAAAATAAGTTCTTAGCTCCTTGAGAAGTTTAGAAGTTAATTTTAAAAAACCTAAATGCTAATTTCTTATTTTAGATCTTTCTGAAATTAATACTAGAAATTATTTTAACTGCTTGCACATATAGGCATCTGTAGGCATAGTTGAAAAGAAATTATCTCTAGGTGTAATAGCATGCAATACAAAGTCTATGCAGTTAATTATAAGTACTTCATTAACTAATTAGCATTAATTAACTGTACAATTAAGACTTTGATTGACAAAGGTAATTAAATTGACTCTCCCCTTCAAATATGCACGTACCTAAAATGTTCATTAACTAATTTCAACCATAAAAATTTCCTAATAGACTTCCCAAAATGGATATGGTATTTCTTATGCTTCTCAGAAACTAACTACCATGAGAAATGATTATCCCTCTGTTTCCAAGTGAATTCACAGCTGCTCAGGTCTGCAAAAAAGCCAGAGAGAAAAAGTTCAGGCACTTTATTAACAAAAGACTTTAAACTTAGAAACTGAAAAGTTATCCTATGTTATTGCTGTTTGGTTTGTTCTGTTTGATTTGCTGTGCTTTTGCAAACAGGGGGGACATTATGGTAGAAACAAATACTGTAAGTGAAAATTTTAATTTAAAAAATTGTAAATATACACTGCTTTTCTAAATATAATTTTAGTTGGGTATATTCCTTAGATTGAACTTCTGGCGTGGCACTGTGGATCAGCACTGGACTGCGAACCAGCAGTTCAAACCTACCAGCTGCTCCTCGGAAACCCTATTCAAGGTTGCTATGAGTCAGAAGCTACTTGACGGAACTTAATATATTGCTTAGATGAGGTATTTTTTGATATAATAAACTTAGAGTGTAAAAGGTTTTTTGTAATAAATATAATTAATTTTTGGAGTTTAAAATCATCAATTGTTACTATAGGTTTCTTTTATTTCTCAGTAGTAGGAATAAACGTACCATGAAATATAAAAAGGAAAGCAATGAAACCTAAAGAAAAATAGTAAAAGTAACTAACCTACAATTTTCTATTCATTCATTCATTCATTTTGTAAACACATTTGTTCTTAGACCCTACTATCCTAAACACTGTTCTAAGCATTTAGGGTACATTAGTGGATAAAGTGGACCAAAAGCCATACACAATTGGCAATTTGCTTTTTATGTTTTCTACTGCTTTTTTTTAAAAAACAACAACAACAACAACAACAATTCTGTATTATCTCCAAGGATAGCTGAGAATTACTTATTGCTTCTTTTCTGAATATAATGTCAAAGTAGAGAAACCCCTGAAATATAATGTTGCTGTAAGTGCCGTCAAGTCAGTTCCAACTCATAACAACCCTGTTTCCAAGGAAGAGCTGGTATGTTTGAACTGCTGACCTTGTGGTTCACAGTTCAGTGCTTATCTTATAGCTCCACATGATGGAAACTGAAAATTATAATACCAAGAGTTAGCTTCAGCTGTGTCTTTTGGGGAACATCAACAATTATTGGACATGTACATGGACTTATAGAAATTGTCCTATAGAGCTTGCACTTTGCTATTGATATAATTTCTGAAACCATCTGGTCTTCTCTGACTTAGTGATAATTTATTATAGCTCTTTTAGCCATAGTTTTTATATTTAGAAAGTCTCCAAAGATTAAAATGACGTGAGTATTTGACCAGTGCTGTGGGTTAATGCACCAGACTGAAAAGCCTTTTGAACTGCAAGGTCAGCAGGCAGTTCAAGCTCACCAGCTGCTCCTGGGAAACCCTATACAGGGTTGCTATGGATCAGAACTGACTCCACAGCACTTTACAACAACAACAAGCCTAGAAGTCCTGGTATGGTGCTGTAGGATAAGCACTGGACTGCTAACCATAAGGTTGGCTGTTCAAACCCAACTGATTTGAAGTCACTTAACAACAACTCCTATGGAGTCCTGCTGTGGTGTGGTAGGCTAATGTGTCAGACTGCAAAGCCATTTGAACTGCAAGATCATTTGAATTGCAAGGTTAGTGGTTCAAGCTCACCAGCTGCTCCTTAGAAACCCTATACAGGTTCGCTATGGGTTGGAATCGACTCGATGGCACTTAACAACAACTACAAACCTAAGTAGTAGTTCAAACTCACCAGCTACTCCTCAGAAACCTTATACAGGGTAGCTATGAGTCAGAATTGCCTCAACAGCACTTGACAACAACAACCCTAGGTAATGGGAGGTTGGTGACTCTGTAGGAGAAGCACCGGACTTCGAATTACAAGGTCACAGTTCAAGCCCACCAGCAACATCACGGGAAGAAGATGAGTCTTTCTGCTCCCGAAAAGATGTGCGTCTCAGAAACCCTATACTGAGTTGCTATGATTTGGAATGATTAGACAACACTCAACAACAAACCTAGTTAAATTATAACTAAAGAGTTTTTGAGAAATTAGAGTCAAATTAATGTTTAATAAGGAATTTAATGTCCTGATAGGCAACTTTGTAATTAGTCTGATTTCAACCCTTAGTTATCTCCAAAAGCAATTATTTTAATTCAGTCTCTTTTACTTTTTTTTTTTTTTTTTTCCATGCAAGGTTGTTTTTATTAAGGTTTATACCAAAATGAAAACATGGGGAGTATGTAAGT
>NW_006408587.1:10765721-10783580 GCF_000296735.1 Chrysochloris asiatica
TTTTTTTTTTTTTTTTTTCTGCCTGTGGTTTGTTCTGCTGCATCTGATAGTCATTTATTTGTGTCCCTTGAGTCTTAGAAATAGACTCATTAATGGATTGAGGGCCCTCAAAAGAGCAGACAGTATGAGATTTTGAAAATGACTGTCTTGGAATCAAACTGTGGTACAGAATATTCTGGTACTTCTAACAGAGAATGTACCAGGGTACTCTTAGGTATGAAAAAGAGAAATAAAATCCACAGTAAAAATGCCTCTAAAACAAAGGATGGAGCACTACAATGTATTTTGGGCATTGTGGCAAGACTAGAATGTTTGATATGGCCTTTGTTTTTCATCCTTCTATTCTTTGTCTTGGAGTCCTGGAGTGGTGCTGTGAGTTAATGTGTCAGACCAAAAACCATTTGAACTGCAAGATTGGCAGTTCAAGCTTACCAGGTGCTCCTCAGAAATGCTATACAGGGTCGCTATGGGTCAGAACTGACCAGACGGCACTTAACAACAACAGCTCTTTTTCTTACCTTTCATTTTCTATTTTCTTCCTCCTTTGAATTAAGGAAAGAGCAGTTTTTAAAATTTTATTTATTTATTTATTTTTGTATTATAGATATGTTGGGTCACTGAAGAATGCCCCTCTACTGGGAAATTGGCTTTCTCTCCTTTTTTAAGTTGTTTATATTCTTAGATAGAGATGATGTTGCCTGTGGAAGCACATTCTGGGCCCCAAGGTCACCAAGAGTATGCTTATCATACTATTTCATGGTATCTTTATACAAACTATAGTGGGCTGATCAGCCATGCCAGCTAGAGCTGGGAGGTAGGGGTGGAGATAGAGGTTCTGATTTGTAGTGTGAATGTCTCTGCCTTAACATGATCTCATTGTGATTGATTTCAAGGTACCAACATGATGTGGTTGAACTTGGAGTTAGGAAGGGAGCTTGTTTGCACTCTTCTTTTTTTGTGAGTCAATTTTATTTTCTCTCAATCCCAGAATGAACTCCTTGAATGATTGATGTGGGGAAATGTGTAAAGTTCAAATGTAAAGAGCATGTGTCACTATAGGAAATAAGAGAAAGTCTAATACAAATGTGATGGTGGAGTTTTTTGCAAAAGGTTTAGCAGAAATTTGGGAAGCTAAAACAAACTCCGTACTGTACAGCAATAGAATTAGACTCAGATTTCCTGGGTTTATTGTTTTTGGTCTCCTGAATTAGACACTTTAGAGCCTTCTATCTTCTGGTGTTTTCTTATCTATTACCAGTGGTTACTTTCTGTATCATTTATCTCAGAATACTTTGTCTTCTTTCTTCAAGTGTATAATCTATCTAGCTTTGGATGGATCTGATTTATTGAGGAAGGAAATGGGGAATTTCCCAAGTAATATATCAAAATCCAGATGATCAGATAATCCAGATCATTGGGAAATATTTCAACTCTCAGGTCTAAGGAAGTTCCCTAAGATTTAAAAAGTCAGATAGGTGACAGTTTCAGTTTATGATGAAGGACCTAAAGGGTTACTGCTTCTGAGGTGGGACAGAGGAGACAGATGGTCCTTTAATTGCCATTTTTTCAAAAATTTCATCAAACTCAACTGTTATTAGGAGTCAAATTTTAAATAAGAATCCATGGCGACTGTGTTGCAAGAAAAGTGGGGACTTTCCATTGAAAAATCAATGGATTAGATGACACTTTGCCTTTAGAAATGTTGAGAAGGAGTTGGGTAAGTCCACAAACAGCAGAGGAAGTCCAGGAAACATACTAAATTACCAGCACCACTTCACTTGAGTTCAAGAAACTCAGCATCAGTGACTCCCAAAGCCTACCTAGCTGAAGGGTAACAGCCAGTTACTATGGCCATTGCTCTTTTTTACCAAGCTTATCAAACATTTTTTAACTTTCATAGTAGTGTTGCTGTTCTTATCGCTTCACTTTATAAATGTTTCTCATTATCCTTATTGTTGCTGTTAAGTGCTGTCAAGTTGGTTGTGACACATAATGACCCTGTATAGGGCTTTTAAGGAGTGACTAGTGGATTTGAACTGCCAACTTTACAGTTAACCGTCCAGTACTGTTTATCCTATGGTACCACATTAGGACTCCATATAGGTTATTGTTGTTAGGTGCCATGGAAATGTCTCCAGTTCATAGTGACCCTATGCCCAACAGAACAAAACACTGCATGGTTCTACACCATCCTCATAATTGTTATAATGCTTGAACCTATTACCGCTGCCATTGTACCAAGCATCTCTACTTTGCCAAGAATAATGTCCATCTCCAGGGACGGTTCCCTCCTGATAACATACCTGAAGTATGAGAGACGAAATCTTGCTGTCCTGGCTTCTCAGTTACATTCTGGCTGTACTTCTTCCAACACAGATTTGTTTGTGATTTTTTTCCTATCTACCTCTTTCGCATAGTGGTTACAAATCAGGCTGCGAACTGCAAGGCAGCAGTTCAAAACTACCAGCTGCTCCACAGGAGAAAATATTTAACAGTCAGGCACATTTTTTTTCTTTCTAAAGTGTATGTTGTCTCTTATCACTGCCCCCTCTGTTGTAACTAATTACATAAAAGTACAACGATATTAGAAGAAGGGAAAATTGAAGGAAATAGAAGACATAGTCTGCTGAACATTTAAATGTATCATGAAACCAAAAGAATATTTCAGGTATTTTGAAACAGATTCATAAGCTAAACAAAACAGATAAATGTTGTGATGATTTTAGTGCCAGAAATCTTTTGGTTTGATGATGTTCCTAAAATATGCCAGGACATTATAAATATGTGTGCTAGAATGTTTTAAAAATTTACAAAGATTCTGAATTACAAATAGTCAATGATCACAGACCAGAGCACAGTAGGTAAGGAAAAATAAATTTTTAATTTTTATCTTTATGATGGGGCAATGGATGATTTTAGAAAAAGACTCACTGCCATCAAATCGAATTTGATTCCTAGGGACCCTTGAGGGCAGAGCAGAACTGCTCCCAGGCTATATATATTTATGGATGCAGAATGCCACAGCTTTCTCCCAGCTGATGGCTTTGAAATGCTGATCTTGCAATTAGCAGCCCAATGAATAATCCACTATAATCCTATTGGGGGTCCTAATGGATGATCATCCTTTTTTTATTTTATAAATTTTATATAATAGAGATATATTAAATAAAATTGAAAAAAAAATAAACTTAAAAAATCATCATTTGGTTCATAATTAAAATAGTTACTGAAAGAAAAAGAAAAATTAAAAAACTGTTGGCTTTATCTCCTTTGCAGAAAAATATGTATCTGTGTATCCTTGTCAATTTTTAATTCTGGATCAAGAATTTAAGTGCTGCCTTTAAATTAATCACAAAGAAAATTTCTAGAGAACAGACATTAACCCCTGTGATTTTCATTCATCCCCAAAATTGGTATCTTCTAAAACCTGAGTCAGTGTTTCTGATGATGCAGGGTAAAGGTTGGTCCAGAAGTCACATGGGATTAGATATGGTTGAGTGTACAGAATCAAGGGACAACAAGAACTGTTAAACATGCTTTGAAACAATTTGCCAAAGAATTAAAAAAGTTTTCTGTGGTCACTTGCAGAGTTAGGTATTTCTGTTTTAATTTTTCACATGTTAAATGAAATTGTTGTGTGACTTTAAATTATAAAATATGTGCTTATTTTATATGTAAACTATGGGAAAAGAAAAAGGTGAATAAAATCAATACTGTTTACCCTAGAAGGAAAAAGGATTGACATGTGGATACAACCTTTTAGAAGTTTTCCATGAATATTTTTGCTCACAGATAAGGTCAAAATAATACTGTACAGACAATTTAAGTTCCTACTTCACTCCATAAGGATTTAACAAAAATTTTCTTGATATTAGTTCTGGAAACATTAAATGCATTTAAGTTTTTGGATCAGAGTTGAGAGATAAAGCAATAAGGTGAAAAAAACCCACTTGAAACTTGAAAGCCATAAATTTCAGTCCCTACAGAACCCCTATTTGAGGTGTGACTTCATACCCACTTCTTTTGTCTTTAGAGCGCAGGGAGAATGGAATGGATAGACCATACAGAGCTGGTACAAAATAAAATAGTCACCCAAAAAAAGTTAAAGTGCAGATTTCTGGGTCCAGCCCTAGATATTTTGATTCAGCAACTTTGAGATCTACATTTTAAATAAGAATCCATGGCGACTGTGTTGCAAGAGAGGAAGTCCAGGAAACATACTAAATTACCAGCACCACTTCACTTGAGTTCAAGAAACTCAGCATCAGTGACTCCCAAAGCCTACCTAGCTGAAGGGTAACAGCCAGTTACTATGGCCATTGCTCTTTTTTACCAAGCTTATCAAACATTTTTTAACTTTCATAGTAGTGTTGCTGTTCTTATCGCTTCACTTTATAAATGTTTCTCATTATCCTTATTGTAACTTAGTGGCAGATTAACTTTCATAGTAGTGTTGCTGTTCTTATCGCTTCACTTTATAAATGTTTCTCATTATCCTTATTGTAACTTAGTGGCAGATTTTACACTGGAAACAGACTCTCTTGACCATCTCCCCAAAGATCTTCCCACTGTACCATCTTACAAATTCCAGTTTTCAGGGGATCCCAAGAAACATGTCTTTCAAGAACCTTTCCAAGTTCTCCTTTCTGTGTTCTTACAATAACTCCCTCCATCTCTATGTGCTTACTTTTTTCATCACACATTTACATATATATACTACCATACATCATTAGTTCACCATCTAGCTACATCAGACTGGGTTTTTCCCAGCATAATTTCCCCTGATAGTGTAGTGCTGACCAAAAGGTCAGCAGTTACAATCTACCAGTCACTCTTTAGGAGAAAGGTGAGGCCTTCTGCTTCTGTATGGAAACTCTATATTGGGTCACTATGAATTGGAACCAACTGAACCACATATGACCATCACCACCGGAAGTTCCCAGTTCTCTATTGCCTTGCATAGAATACATGCATAGTAATATTTTTTTTGAATTAATAAATACACAATTCTCTTAAGTTATTTATTATTTAGATAACATAGTACATCTATACTGTATGGGTTTTATTCCCCTTTGGTTAAATTCTATGTTTTTCAGATGCCAAAGTTTTGAAGTTTCATCTCTTATTTCAGCGGCATTTAGAGTAATTCATCTTTTCTGAAACAGCAGGAATATATCATTTCCCTCTATTACACATACATCTTACGGGAGAATTTCTCTTTAAATGTATTTCAACTGATTGGCCTGATTTCCATCAGAGACTTCATTTTAAATTGTTATTTTATCCACTGATCAGAATAACTACTTTGTAAAAGAAAGGAATAAAATGTTCAAAGAAGATAGTCATATCTATTGACAAAGTATTAAAATGCAAATGCAATATAAAGTGGAAGATGCCAAGTTGCCAAATAATCTGGATCAGTTCTGAGTACAGAAGAAAAATTCAAATTATTCATTTTCTCCATAGCAAGCCATTGCAAGCTTCCATATGCATATTCTTTGAAAGTAAAACAAGGGAAGGAACTGCAGACATGATCCAGTGAATATTCCATCCTTATGTTTGTTTACCCAATGGTGAGAACAGCTACTGACATTTACTAAGATATTTTCAAAACTACACTGTCATTTGAAAAATATACTCACCACCCACTGTCATTGTGCTGATTCCAACTCATAGATATCCTGTGTAAGATTCTGAAACTGTAAATCTTTAGAAAAGCAGATACCCTCATCTTTTTCCCATGGATCGACTGGTTCATGGGTTTGGACCACCAGTTTGAGAACAGTAGTCCAATGCCTACTCCACAGCAGCAGTAGAGCTCCTTGGAAAATATGGCTACTGTGCAACTTATTCCTGAACTATTGTGGCAGTCAAGGAAAGTTCCACCCACCTTCTTAGTCCCAAATTGTCTTCATGTTACCATCTCCAGCAATAGGCATCTACCTGGTTTAGTTCACTTGTTGATAGCCATTGCCCATGGGGATTCCCTTCTCTTGAGACTAAAGTGTCTTTTCAGCTTCTGGTAGGACTTAGACATGAGATTTTATAATTCAAGAATTTCCTTACTAACCTTCACCTCACTATGTTTCTTGCCCCTAGTTACCTCTGATTCATCTCTTACATTTTTCCTTTGCCTCACTTCATTTCAGCTTCTTGAATCTTCTGTTTCATTGCTGTCCCTAAGCCATCAAGCAGACTCCTGACTCAGGCTGTTGCCCTTGGTTGCAGTTCTCCTCTTGCTTTCTGAAGTCATCATAGTTGACTTTCTCTGGTCTTTCTGGTGTTTATTAAAATTTCGGCACATCAAAAAAGCTGCTGCTCTCTATTTCTTCACTCTGCTTCCCCCGGCTGCCCCCAAGAACACTTAACTACCCTCTGACACATTGAATATTTCATTGTTTAGCATCTATTATTGTGCATCTGCATATATGCTACATGAGAGGAATGACTTTTTTCTGTTTTCTTTATTGCTCCTACCCCAAGACCTAAAATATTGTCTAGCACATAATACTTGTAAATGCTCAAAACATATTTTTTGAGTGAGTGAATGATTCCTACTGGAAAATAGCCAGATCCTTTTTTTTTTTTTTTAATTTAAAAAGCAGACCACTACTTTTCCTTCTTTCATATTCTTGACGGATTTTTGGATTTCAGGAGAGTGGTGGCTCCATATGATAAGCACTGGACTGTGAACCACAAGGTCCACAGTTTGGGCATGCCAGCTGCTTCTCAGGAGAAAGATGAGGCTTTCTGCTCCTTTGAAGATTTAAACCTTCAGAAACCCTATACACGGTCGCTAGCAGTCCGAATCAATTTAGTGGCAATTAACAACAACAAACTGTACTCGGGTTACTGGGTAGTGTTGTAGGATAAGCACTGGACTACTAGCCTGAAAAGGAGCTCTGGTATTGTAGTGGTTACAAATCGGGCTGTGAACTGCAGGATCAGCAGTTCGAAACTACCAGCTGCTCCGCAGGAGAAAGATGAGACTTTCTGTTCCCATAAAGATTTACAGCCTTGGAAACCCCATACAGGGTCGTTATGAGTCGGAACTGACTCCATGGCACATAACAACAACAACAACTAGCATAAAGGTCACGAGTTCAAACCTACCAGCTACTCCTCAGAAACACTCTATAAGGTGCTGTGAGTAGGAACTAATTCTGTGGCACTTAACAAACTATATTGAAATGAACATTGGTGGTGGTGGTGTGCCGTAGAGTCAGTTCTGACTCATAGAGATCCTGCTTAGGATTTCCTAGGCTGTAAATCCTTATGGGAATGAACATTACTGTGGAGAAATCTGTAAATTCATTCGTAGCTACTTCCATAAGATAATTGTCTAGATGTAGAATTGTCACCTCAAAGACATGGAGATTTTTAAAGCTTCTGAATCATATTTTCAAATTCCTTTCCAGAAAGGCTGGAGTAATATACCAGCAGCACAAGAGAGGGACTATGGCATTTAGTGTTGCATTACTCAGTAAACAAGGTAAGCATGGGCTTATTTTGTACTAATTTACTAATCTGTAGTGAGCAATTTCACAAAGATGTGGTGGAAAATGTGAGCCAGTTCATTACAGATTAGTAAATAAATACAAGTAAGCCCTTGTTTACTTTGTTTAATGAGTAATCCACTCTTTACTCTGTTGGCATCCATGAAAACAATAGTCAAAAATCTTTGCCAGTTTGATACATGGAAAACTTACTTGTTTGAAATTTTTTGGCGACTGTTAAGGTTAAATTTTTTTGTCTAGTGACCATTAAAACATTTGTGATATACTTACTCCTTTTCTTAATATTTTTACTGAATTTTATAATTGTTAAGTATATTATGCTTTCTAACACTTGTCTGTCAGTTTGTTGTACTGTGCTGTCTTGCTGTTTCTGAGATTCTGAAAGCTATGCCACTGGTATTTTAAATACCAGCAGGGAAAATCATGGTGGACAGGTTTTAGCTGACCTTCCAAACTAAGACAGACTAGAAGAAGGAGAGACAGACTCCTTTGGAATATTAGTAACTGAAAACCTTATAAATAGCAGGGGAACACTGTCAGATAACACCAGAATATTGAATATTAAAACATGATGAAGAACACCAGAATATTGTCAAATATAGTGCCAGAAGCTGATCTCCCTCACTGGGGAAGAGCTGCCTCCTCAAAGTGGAGTTGACCACTATGACATAAATGAAAAAAAAACCCCTTCAGGACCTTCAATTGCTGATGGGGCACAACTCACAATGAAGGGGAACAGCTATAAGCATCCATTAATAATCAGCACATATGGAATGAACAAAGCATAAACTAGGAAAATTGAAAATAGTCAAAAATGAAATGGAGTGTATAAATATCAATATCCTAGGCATTATGTGAGCTGAAATGCACTGGTTTTGGTAATTTTTAATCTGACAATCACATGGTTCATTCACTATGCTGAAATGGCAATTGAAGAGGAATGGTGTCCCATTCATCATCAGAAAGAATATTTCAAGATCTGTCTTGAAGTTCAATGCTGTTTGTGATAGGATAATATACATTCGCTTACAAGGAAGACCAGTTAAGACAACTATTCTTCAAATTTATGCACCAACCACTAAAGCCAGTGATGATGAAATTGAAGAATTCTACCAAATTCTTCAGTCTGAAACTAACCAAACTTGCTATCAAGATGTATTGATAATTACTGAAGATTGGAATGCAAAAGTTAAAAACAAAAAGGAAGGATCAGCCATTGGAAAATGTGGCCTTGGTTATAAAAATGATGCTGGAAATTACGTACTAGAATTTTGCAAGACCAATGACTTCTTCATTGAAAACATTTATTTCAAACAACATAAAATATGATACACATGGACCTCACCAGATGAAATGCACAGAAATCAAATTCATTACATCTGTGGAAAGAGATCGCAGAAAAGCTCCATCTCATCAGCTAAAACAAGGCCATTATAGACTGTGGAACAGACCATCAATTGCTCACACACAAGTTCAGGCTGAAGTTGAAGAATATTAAAACAAGTCCAAAAAAGCCAAAATATCTCATTTGAATTTAGAGATCATCTGAGGAACAGATTTGACACTAAAGACTGAAGACCAGTAGAGTTGTGGGACTACATCAAGAACATCATACAGGAAGAAAACCTAAGGTCAGTAAAAAGACAAAAAAGAATTGAAAAGACCAAAATGGATGTCAGAAGAGGCTCTGAAACTTGCTCTCTAGTGCAGAGATGCTAAAGAAAATGGAAGAAATGAAGAGGTGAATGAGCTGAACAAAATTTTTTCAAAGAACAGTTCAAGAAGAACTTTGTAATTTATAATTAAATTACAAAGACCAGGAATTAGAAAATCAAAGTGAAGAACATATTCAGCATTTCTCCAGCTGAGGGGACTGAAGAAAAAATTCAAACCTTGATTTTAAATGATGAAGGATTATATGGGCAAAATATTGAATGATACAGAAAGCATCAAAAGAAGATGGAAGAAATATACAGAGTCACTGTACCAAAAAGAAATGGTTGATGTTCAACCATTTCAAGAGGTACCATATAATTAAGAGCCAATGATACTAAAAGAAGAAGTTCAAGGTGCACTGAAGGGATTGGCAAAAGACAAGGTGCCAAGAATTGATGGAATACAAATTGAAATCTTTCAACAAACTAATGCAGCACTGGAGGCACTCACTCATCTATGACAAGAAATTTGGAAGAAAGCCACCTGGCCAACTGACAGGAAGAGATCTATATTTGTGCCCATCCCAAAGAAAGATGATTCAATGGAATGCAGAAGTTTGGAAACAATGTCACTAATACCACATGCAACTAAAATTTTGTTAAAGATCATTTAAAAACATCTGAAGCAGTATATTGACAGAGAAATGCCAGAGGTTCAAACCAGATTCAGAAGAGGAAGTAAAATGAGGGATATCATTGATTATTTCAGATGAAGCTTGACTGAAAGCAGAGAATATCAGAAGGAAGTTTACCTGTGCTTTATTGACTATGATAAGGCTTTCAATTGTGTGGATCATAACTAGCTATGGAAAACATTGTGGAGAATAATTATTCCAGAACACTTACTTGTGCTCATGAGTAACCTGTACATAGACCTTGAGGCAGTTGTTCGCCCAGAACAAGGGAACACTGAATGATTTAAAATTAGCAAAGGTGTGTGTCAAGATTGTTTTTTTTTCACTATATTTATTCAATCTGTGCTGAGCACATAATCCTAGAAGTGTGATTACATGCAGAAGAACATGGCATCAGGATTGGAGGAAGACTCATTAACAATCTGTGAAATGTAGATGATGCAACCTTGTTTACTGAAAACAAAGAGGACTTACAATTCTTTTTGATGAAAAACAAAGACCACAGCCTATGGTATGGTTTACACCTCAATATGAAGAAAACAAAATCCTCACCACTGGACCAATACATCACATTCATATAAATGGAGAAAAGAGAAGTTGCCAAAGACTTCATTTTGCTTTGATCAACCAACAGCACTCATGGAAACAGCAGTCAAGAAATCAAACGACATATTGCATTAGGCGAGTCTGCATTACAAGATCTCTTAAAAGTGTTGAAGAGCAAAGATGTCAGTTTGAGGATGAAGGTGTGCCTGACCCAAGCCACAATATTTTCAATAACCTCATATGCATGTGAAAGCTGGACAGTGAATAAGGAAAACTATAGAAGAATTGCTGCATTTGAGATACGGTTTTGGAGGAGAATATCGAAATAGTACCGTGGACTCCCAAAATAACAAACAAATCTGTGTTGGAAGAAGTACAGCTAGCAAGCTCCTTGAAAGCCAGTATGACCAGATTTTGTCTCTCATACTTTGGACATATTATCAGGAAAGACCAGTCCTGGAGAAGGATATCATGCTTGGTAAAGTGAAGGGACAGAGAAGAAGAGGAAGACCCACAATTAGATGAATTGGCACAGTAGTAGCTCAAATGTAGCAACGACTGTGAAGTTGGAGCAGGACTGGGTCATGTTTCTTTCTGCTGTGCACAGGGTCGCTATGAGTCAGTACTGACTGGAGGGCACTTACCAACAATAGTGGGAAGTGAGACTTTTCTGCTTCCAAACTCTAAGATTCTGACATTCATTCTTCAGAGTGAACCAACTGGGATTAGGCACAATTTTCTGTCGAATTAATGTAGGATGTCTTGTGATGCAGCCCAAAGGTGTGGATTAAGCAAAAGTTCTCATAGTATAATTAATTTAGGGAAATAGTTGACAAAAAAATAGACTTCAAATTATATTAACAAAAGGAAATGAATTTTAAATAGGGATGGTCCACAGGATGTAATTAATCATTGAGAAGTTGGCAAAACTGTGTGAGTTTTGAGTTTACACACTCTTATGCTCTAAGGAGCTCTGGTAGCGTAGTGGTTACGAATCGGGCTCTGGCAGCGTAGTGATTACGAATCGGGCTGCGAACCTTAGGGTCAGCAGTTCGAAACTACCAGCCGCTCCGCGGGAGAAAGATGAGGCTTTCTACTCCCGTAAAGATTTACACCCTCGGAAACCCTGTACAGGGTCGCTATGGGTCGGACCCGACTCGATGGCACTTAACAACAACAACAACATGCTCTAGAGTGGAGCCAGTTGAAGTAAATCCAGTTGTTTTATCTTTACCATCAACATCGCTTCCCCTTTAATTTAGGACAATTCCCAAAACCCTGCAGCACAAATCTTAAATATGACAGAAAGTACAGTCAATGAAATTTAAAGATGGAAGAGATGCTTATGTATTTTGAAAGAAGAGCACTTATATTATAAACCAGAAAACCTACCGCCTTTAAGTAAATTCTAAAGCATTGTGACTTGAGTGCTTCCGAGTAGAACTGTACCCCATAGGGTTCACACTGTCTGTAGTCTCATGGTGTGTGGTATTATCGGAAAAGCACTGTACTGCTCACTGCAAGGTTGGAGTTCAAACACACTGGCAGTTTCTTGGAAACCCTAAATAGCATTGTTATAAGTTGCAACCAAATGATGACACTAACAGCAATGACTATTTTATGGAAAGAGATTCTCAGGCTTTCCTTTCCACTATTCATCATAAAGTCACATAAATGAGGGATTTACTTACACTATTCTTGTTGTAAAGTGCCATCGAGTAAGTTCCGACCCATAGCAACCCTGTATAGGGTTCTGAGGAGCAGCTGGTGAGCTTGAACCCCCGACCTTGCGGTTCAAACGGCTTTGCAGTCTGGCACATTAACCCACAGTGCCACACCAGGACTTATACTATAGGCCTAAATAAATGCCAAATACAAATATTTTCGAACATAACCCAAAACAAAACAAAATCAGTAAGTCATAAAGAAAACAAAACAAAAAAGTAAAATATATAACCATCATACTAAAACTGCTGGTAATCATTTTAGTACTTAAATAAATGAAATACCCATTATGATTTTTATGTATAATTTGTGTACAGAATTACAGAAAATGTCAGGCTTCTGGTGTGACACTGCAGGATTAGCACTGGCCTTTGAACCATAAGGTCAGCAGTTCAAACCCACCAGCTGCTCCTCAAAAATCCTATACAGGATTGCTATGGGTCAGGATTACTGGATGGCACTTAAACAACATATATCTTAAAGGTAAATATTAATTTTATTACATTGCAGTGTAAAAATATTTGCCTCAAAAAGGACAACAAAATAATGCAGCATCTTATGAAAAACTATAGCAACAAATATAGCAGAGAGACTAAAGCATGAGTATAGTATGAAAATTGTATAATGATGGCCTTGGTCTTAATGTTGGTCCCTTTAATGAGCTCCCACTGGCAAAACTATCTAGAGTGTAGATCCCAAATAATAAACAGCTTACAAAGAATAAAATAAAGACTATTTCCTACTTTTAGGATATTTCTGGATGACCTAAAATATCTGTAAAACAAGGAAATCTTTCCCCTTCCTTAATTCAAAAAAGGGAGAAGAAGAAGAAAATCAGCATTCCAATAGAAAACTGGTAACAGGTCATAGAGAAACAACTTACAGAAAATTATCACTAATATCATTAAATATCCCAGCTTCTCATTTAATAAAGAAAATAAATACTAATTATATACAATGTACAACTACAAATTAGTATAACCTGAACTAAAATTGATTAAAGCTTTATAGCAATAACTTTCAAAATATACTTAAACTTTGACCCAACAATTCTAATTTTCAGATTCTGCCTTTAGGAAGTCACCAGAAATATGGAGGTAATGGAGAAATATATATGTGCTAGGGTGAATATTGCAGAACTATCAAAATACAGAAAACTGGAAGCAACTAAAATGCTCAATTTTAAGTTTGTAGTTACATAATCTATGAAGCAGTCTTGTGATCCAAAATTATGCTGCTATTAAAATATTATTTTTCAAAGATATTGGATATTATAGAAAAATACTCCGTGCATAATTAAACTGAATAGAAATAAGTTGATTATATATTAATATCATTTATGAGTGTTATGGGAAGCAGCATAAATATTTATTATTTCTGGGTCATGTTTTTATGAATAATTTTTTAGTTTTTACTTTTTAATTTTCTACTATTCTCTCTCTTTTTTCTTTTTTAACCATGCAATGCATTTATAGCAATAACAATAACAAAAGCACTTAATTCTATTTGAAAATCTAATAACTTCAGGGGAAAAGTCCAGAAAACACAAAACATATTGCAGTTTGATAATGGGTTGTTTTATTTTGCATCGTTTTTGATTTCTAGACTTGTGCTTTAAATTTAATTTTGTGAATTAAAATGCTCAGTTTTAGGAAGTGACATTTTTGTGCTTATTATTCTTTGGGGACATTTTGTCAGACTAACCCTCAGCCCAAGCTACGAGAGATTGATGGGCACATATGTTGAGTAATGTACGCTGATTTTTCACAGGAACAGAAACATTTGTAAGGATTGATAGAGCAATTCTTTTCAGACAATACACACTTTGTCTGACACTAAAAAAATAACACCCATCGTTTTTGAGTTTCATCTTTTCAATTCTTTATTTGTTTTGAGTTAAAAGGTAAGACATCTCTTCTGAGCTCACATGTCAATAAAACAATGTGTCTGGGTAGAAATTAAGAAAAACATAAAAACAAGAAAAATGTAAAACTCCAGAAATTTTCTGAATAACAGAAAAATTTCTTGATACAATCCTGAGGAAGTATTTAATTACACTGTGCTTTGGGTTTTGCATTTTAAAAATTAGGTTAATATTTGCATTGTAACTAGTGTTTTTGCTTGTTCATTTGTTTGTTTCTATACCTCAAAGAGCCTTCACTTCCTGACTTATGTCCAGGAGGCTTTGTAATAGTCTTACCTATATTGGGGGGAGTGCAGTGGCTCTGTATGATGAGCACTGGACTGTAAATCTCAAGGTTGGTGGAGGAAGCCCACCAGTTGCTCAGCAGAGAAAGACAAGGCTTTTTGCTCCTGCAAAGATGTACGTCCTCGGATACCCTATACTGGATGGCTCTGAGTGAAAACCAACTCAATGGCACTTAACAACAACCACCTATGTTTTATCCAAGAAGCCATTTTCTAAAACCAATCTGATTATGTTTTACCTATGCTTGTTGGAGTCCTAGTGTGGCGCTGTGGGTTAATGCGCCAGACTGCAAAGCCGTTTGAACTGCAAGGTCTGTGGCTCAAGCTCACCAGCCACTCCTCGGAAACCATGTACAGGGTCGCTGTGGGTCGGAACCGTCTCAATGGCACTTAACAACAACAACAGCATACTTGTGTTGGGATCCTGGTGTGGTGCTGTGGATTAATGCGCTGCTCATACTTGTTCCTAAGTGACATCGAGTTGGTTCCCACTCATAGCGACCCTGTATAGCATTTCCGAATACTAGTTGGTGGGTTTGAACCACAGACCTTGCTGTTCAAATTGACCTTGTGCACCAGTGTGTATCCTTCAGCGCCACACCAGGTCTCCTTACCTCTACTTGTTGTTGTTGTTGTTAAGTGCCTTCGAGTCGGTTCCGACCCATAGCGAATCTGCAAAATCTTATCCCAGACTTCCGGGTAACTGTGAAGCTCTTAGTCTTGCTTTCTAGGGTAGACAGGCTACGTTCCCTTCTCTACCTTCAGCAGCTTTCTCTCACAGCTCCACCCCCACCACTGTCCAAGCTGCTCCAGCTGTTGAAGTTTGCCAAAACAAGCTAGACTCTTACCAGACTGTGCTTTAGTTTGGTGCTCCTTCTGCATTATATGTCTGTCTGCAGCTTCTCTGCCTGGTAAGCAAATCTTCATGATGCCTCATGTGATTGCTGTTGTTAGATGCTACAGAGTTTATTGTGACTCATACAACCCCACGTGTGTCGAGTAGAACACTCCATAAGGTTTCCAAGACTGTGAACTTTCAGAAGCAGAACCGCCAGGCCTATCTTGTAAGGCAAGAAGTCCTCGTAGCGTAGTGGATTATAAACAGGGCAGCAAGCTCAGAAGTTTGAATCTATCAGTCTCTCCACCAGAGAATGATGAGGCTTTCTGTTTCTGTAACGATTTACAGCCACGGATACCCTACAGGGTCACTATGAGTTAGAACTGACTCCACAGAACACAACCACCACCATCTTCTGAGGAACTGTTGGATAGGTTTAGAACTTCCAAACTTTTAGCTAGTAGTTGAGCGCTTAACTGTTTGTGACACTCAGGGACTCATGGAAGACTGATAACAAATATGATTATCTGAGTGAAAAGTGGCTTACCTGCCCCAAGGTGAGTTTGTCATTCTCGTTACTTCCACGGTATCCATAGTCAGCTCTGTTATACTATGCATTGTGTTGTTGTGCAAATATGAGGTTGTTAGCTGTTGTCAAGTCAGCTCCGACTCATGTCAAACTCTTGCACACAGAATCAGAACACTGTGATCCATAAGGTTTTCTCTGACTAATTTTTCAGAAGTAAATTGGCAGGTCTTTCTTCCTAATTAGTCTTAGTCCCAAAGCTCCAGTGACACATATTCAGCATCATAGCAATATGCAAGTCTCCACTCTCAGATGGGCGATGGCTGTGCTGAGAAGCATAGCCCAGGAATCAAACCCAGGTACCATGCATGAAAGTCAAGAATTCTCTCCTAAACTACCACTGTCCCCCATATAAGTGTAGAGTTGTGCATTTATGTCTGTGTCCTCCACTAAGATGTGAGTCTGTGAGGATGTGGATCCAGTTTCACTTTGCTGGATGATGGAACAATGAGATGAGGGAGGCCACAGCAGGAACTCTATGGGCTGTTTGCCTAGATGACTATGGAAGTCCCTTTTAGTTCTAGGTCTATAGGTTTTTTTGTCCTGCTTGCCATCCTCCCTGGGGAAGGAAGGAGGAAGACTTGAACTAGGAGTTGGGTAGAGAACAACGTCCCTACATCCTTTCTTACTTTAATCAACAACTTAAGTAAATACACTCCTTTCTCTCCACCTGTTTCTGGGATTCTAGGGCTCTGATCAATAAAACACAGGCCCTGTACTGTAAAATATTTGAGGAAACTCCTGGGCTAATAATAACTAGCATTATTAAATATTTGGAGTCCTGGTGTAGAGTTATAGGATAAACATTAGACTGCTAACCACAAGGTTGTCAGCTTAAACCCACAAGCTACTCCTCAAAAACTCTATACAGGGTCGTTATGAGTCAGAACAGACTCAGTGGCACTTAACAACAACAGCAACAATTAAATAGCTAATATGTACCAGGTATTCTTCCAAATGCTTTACATTTATCAGTACAATTAATTCTCAAAATAACCTCATGAAATAGGTACCAGTACAATCCCTGCTGTGTAGAGGAGTAAAATGAAGACATAGTTTATGAAACTTGCTTAAATATATATTAACAGTAAGTGTCAGGGCAGGAATCCAGATACCTACAGGTTTCATCCAGCCATGATTAAAAGCACATTGTCCAAAAACTATTGCCTTCTTTTCAAATTGGGCACATTGTCTGAAGAATTATTGACGTCTAAAATTATTGGTCATCAAATATGTAGTCATAAGGTTTGTCTTACTCTAGGTTCTCTAGAGGTGCAAAACCAATGAAATGTATATATATATATGTTTATATGCATGTGTGTTTGTTTATATACACAAATATAAATATATCTATGTAAATGCACATATATACATATATATTGTTGTTAAATGCTGTAAAGTTGATTTTAACTCATATCAACCCTATGTACAAGAGAACAAAAAAATGCTATATATATATATACTTGCATGTTGCTGTGACTCTCAAAGCTAGGCCAGGGGTATATTAAATACCATCAGGGTCACCCACTGTGGACAGGTTTCAGATGAGCTTCTAGATGAAGACAGTCTATGAAGAAGGAGAGATTGACTACTGAATATTTAGTCACTGAAAACTTTATGAATAGTGGTGGAAAACTGTCAGCAACCAAAGTGTTGAATATTGAAATATGATGAAGAGCACCAGAATATTATCTGACATAATGCCAGTAGATGAGCCCCTCAAGTTGGAAAGAACTCAAAATATGACTAGAGAAGACCTAAGCTGACACAAATAGGGTGAACCCTTAGGGACCTTCATTTGCTGACGGGGAAAACTGCTATAAACATTCATTAATAATCAGAACATGTAATATACGAAGTATGTGGTTGTTGTTCAATGCCCTGAGTTGGTTCCAACCCTTAGCTACCCTGTATGGGGTTTCTGAGGAGCGGCTGGTGAACTTAACCTGCTGATCCTGAAGTTCAAATTGACCTTGCAGTCTAGCACTTTCACTCGAAGCACCACACCAGGACTCCAACAAAGGATGAATCTAGGGAAATTGGAAATTGTCAAAAATGAAATGGAATGCATAAACAATGATATCCTAGG